>NC_034605.1:59943191-60053531 GCF_900095145.1 Mus pahari | reverse complement strand
AAAAAAAAAAAAAAAAAAAAAAAAAAAACGAGCAAAAGGTACCAGCCCCCCTCCTTCCCTAGATATCAGCTGGTTCCTGCTTAATCGAGTGCTTTCTGTTCATCTTAGGGTGAAAAGTAACAGCCTGCTACTTGACTGAGCCAACATATCAGGAAAAGATGGGGGAACCTGGGGTAGATGCGACAGTAGACAAGGAAGACGTCTGTGACTCTCTGAAGCCCCACACTATGTAGAAGAAAGGGAAGGAGTGTTGCAGTTAGGATGCTAACAACCACTGCTCTGTGACAAATTTGTGGCCAGCCATTTTGCCTTTTGTCTAGGCTTAGACTCGCTTCTAGAAATGTAAATGAAGATTGTCTCACTCTTGTTATCTGAATCAGTTTTTGGGTTTTATTGCCACAGAGCGAGGGTCTTGAATCCTACAAGGGGAGACTGGATGGCAACAGTGGGGAGGCCTGGTCCCACCCTGTCACCCTGGTGGTTGGAAGAGTCCCTTTTATGTTCTAGGGACTTCAACTCAGGTAATGTCGTCAGGTCCTTGTGTTCAGCTTCACAGGGTGAGCCAATGTGAGTCACAGCTGGAGGTAAAAACAGGAAGGAAGGTGCATGGGAAAGAATAACACAAGAGCTTGGGTGGGGGCATCTTGAAGAATGGCCATTGTTTTTGCATTAGCCATTTAAACCATTTGGATGGCTCTCAAGATACATCTCAAAGAGGCTTTTCCTTTCCCCACCCTTTGATAAATAAGGCTTCAGGGTGTCTCTAGATGTGACTTAGATGAGATTATAATAAGTCTATTATGACGTGTTTGTTATATCTAGCGTGTTAAAACCAGAAGCTACTAGTTGTAACTGTCAATCACTTGGCCACCCCTCAGGAAGGCGGTTCACCTAAGCCACACTGAAACCACGCGAGGAATAATTATCTCTTGAATGAGGCAATGTGAGACAATGTATTCTTTCTTCCTGGAATCTCCACCTGCAACGAAGTTGTTTACAAAACTGCAGGCACACAGCTTCCTGGGTCCATGCCACTGAATGACTCAGAAAAGCATGCTTTCTCCGTCTAAAGATGCTTTCCCTAACACCTTGGACTTCACGCTTTCTCTCTCTCTCTCTCTCTCTCTCTCTCTCTCTCTCTCTCTCTCTCTCTCTCAAATATTTATTTATTATATGTAAGTACACTGTAGCTGCCTTTAGACACTCCATATGAGGGCATCAGATCTCATTACAGATGGTTGTGAGCTACTATATGGTTGCTGGGATTTGAACTCAGGACCTTCAGAAGAACAGTCAGTACTCTTAACCATTGAGCCATCTCTCCAGCCCTCACACTTTCTCTTAAGGTCCTCTTTCCACCGCAAGGATGCTTGTTCCCCGTGTGGCTGTCTGCCATACCTAAGTCAAACAGCATGCATTCTCTCGTCCTCTAGCCCCCTCCTCCAGGCAGCAGATGAGATACTTAGCTTGACTGCTCTGCAGTTTTACTTTATAATTCTAATAAAACTGCCTTCCTTCAAGCTTCTGTTTTAGTCTATTCTTAAGTCCTTTTGTTAATGAGACCAAGAACCCCAGTGTCCTTGGTAGCATGTAGGGTGTCCAGTGTGGCTCCCTCAAACTTCTGGCAACAGCAGTGTACCACAAGGATCTAAGGACTTTTGGATTTTGTTGTTTTAGAATTATTTGTTTTATGTGTATGAGTACACTGTTGCTGTCTTCAGACACGCCAGAAGAGGGCATCTCATCCCATTATAGATGGTTGTGAGCCATGTGGTTGCTAGAAATTGAACTCGGGACCTCTGGAAGAGCAGTCAGTGCTCTTAACTGCTGAGCCATCTCTCCAGCCCAGGACTTTTGTTTTCTATACCTTGGGTTGCTGGTGAGACTCCTGGAAATGTAGGTTTACAGTTGGAGAAGGAGAAAGGCTGGGAACAAATGTGAATTGTGCTGGAATTCCTAACCCTCTGCTGGCGGGAGGTTTCAGCCAGACTCCAGATTGAGGGGTTTCTTTCTCCTCTCATGTCTCCTCAGTTTCCCACATTCTTCTATTCTGCCTCAAGACTAGGACAAGCCCCCAGGGAGAAAGCTGTGAGGGATGGCTCAGTGCCCCAAGGGACTTGAACAATAGATCACCTTCCCTTCGATGGCTGAGTTGCTCCTGCAGTGAGTTTCCCCAACTAGTCTCCTAGCTCCAAAGGCAGTAAAGCCATGTGCTCCCTTGAGCTTCACTTGATGGCATCTGCCATGGGTAGAATCCTTATCTGACCTTTAACGTCCTGGATGACTTAGTACCTGCTGAACCTCCCTCTCCCTTCTGCCCCCATGACATCAGCTTTGCCTCAGTTCCCCGAATTTACCATGCTCTGCCTACCTTGACCGTTACACCTGCTATTGACCGCAGTCTCAAATACTATGTTTGACTTAATACATTTATTATGAAGACAGAGGTTTGAGGGAATAAAGAAGTTAAGTAACTTGCCTAGGGTCACCCAGCTAGTAAACACCTGAAGCTCTGGCCCCTGGGTCACTGTAGTGCCTTTAGAAGAGTTTATTGAAGGAACCAGTTTGTAAAGGAACGAATACAACTTGGTTGCGACAGGAGAGCCAGGGCTGTGGGTTGTGTTTTGTTTCTACCTGTGACAGATGCTAATGTTTATTAAATGTTGATTATAATCACATTCTCTTGTTTTGCAGATAAGTCTCACAAATTAGTAATGGATAAAGCAGCTCGCACGTGCCGGAATCTGGATTTCGAACCATTTTGAACACTCAGATGTGCTGCCTCCCACACAGAATCGGGAATAACAGAAGCTGCCGTAAACTTGAAGAAAGTGCCCCCACACTTGTGGAGTTTGGTCACGTGCACCCAAGCACACAGACAAAGCCCTTTCAAATAAAGGAGCAAAATGGATGGGATTTAGAGTCTCCTCTCCTTTTCCTTTATAAATTCAACACCAAGTTAAGGTAGAGCAAATGGCCATTGATGACAGCTGCAATCTAGCTCTGGCAGACCAAGAGCTCATTTTTAATGCTAGGACATAAAAGGTTCACATTTCGGGGCAGGGGGCTTCAGGTGGGCGGAGATTCCAGCTCGTTCCACACTAGGTCAAACCCATTTCCTCAGATCCTTCTCCTTCTCCCTGCAAGCTCCTTCCGGTTGCCCTGGCCTCTGTCATCAATTCTGGCCCTCGGGTGTGGACTCGAAGGAGACCAGCGGTGTTGGAAGGACTCAATTTTGGAGACAATTGGATTCTGACCTCGGGCACTGGATTCATAGTTCTTTATTCATTCACCAATACCCAAGCAGCCATGACATGCCAGGTCACATGCAGAGTGCTGAAGACAGAACCCTGAGTTCTGCACGGTATTAGCCCCCATGAGACAAAGACTGTCTCCCCCAGCACAAGGGGGAACAAACCAATACGCAGCAACCAGTGGCATAATTAATTATGGGATGCTGAGATGAAGCAACATGAAATGTCACCAGAAGACAACTTCCTCTGCTCTTGTAGGTTGTCCACTGATGCCCAGCCCTATCAGTGTCTAGTTATGGAAGGCAGGCTTACAGCTGACAGCCAGAGAATCTACATCTTTCATCTTCCAGTTGAGAGGTAGTGCCATTCACAGGACCAGGCCCTCTCCATCCTCAACAAGCAGAAAATGAAACTCAGCTAGCTCGGTGGCTTTCACCATAAGCCAGGCAGATAAAAGGGCCTGGGGAAGAGACAAGGGCAGCCAAGTTTCGAGACCTGACCCTTAGCTGTTCCTTCCGCCTGGGTCCTCTCCAGGGCATGCTCTCCACAACGTGGAGGCAGCTGTGAGCAGAGCACCTGAGAGCAAGCCCATCAAGGGTGAGACTCTGGTCCCAAAATTACTGTCGGTGCTTCCAGCAGCAGCCCGCAGGGCAATGGGAGGCAGAGTGAGAGGCTGGCCAGCCAAGTTTCTCCCCTAACAGCCAGCTGGCCCACACTGGCAATGGGACTGGGTGAGAAGATGGCATGCGTGCAGGCAAGCTTGCCAAGCTACCCCCAGCAGCACAAAGGCCGAGATTTACATGCCCCCCAAAGGCTGCTGAAAACCTGTCTGCTTCTAACTCCGGAGCATGGATGGTGGAAGGGGAGGTCAGAGGGGACCTGAATAGACATCCCTCGGCCTGACAGACCTCCAGGCATCTGGGATCAGCGTGTATGGGGATGGGTGGGAGTGGGGGACTCTGAACTGCAATTCCCAAAAAAAAGGCAGGACTTTTAATCTACATGTAACCAAAATAACGGTTGGACTGATTATAACAAGCAATGCCAGATTTAATTGTAGAGACTTAATCGGCCAGCCAAGGCCATGCATGTAAGACTCGGCTGGGCCAAGTCTTTCATGTTCCAGAGGCCAGACTCTGTTCCAACCTAAGACTACTCCTATCTTATCCTCCATTCAATCTTAAGCATTACATGTCCAGTGCTGGCCATTCGTGGGCATCATCACTGGGAGGCAAGATGAGCTGTGGCATTTAGACCAAGCTCTGCCCCACAGTTACCTGGCAACCGCCAGGTGTGCCTGGTTCACTACAAAAGGGGCTGCTTGCCCTCTCTTCCCTCTTCAACTCTCTTGCTCTCTCTTCTTGCTGCTACTCCCCCATCTCTCCCCATCCTTCTCCATGTACTCATGGCTGGCCTCTACTCTTCCCCCCTCACTCCCCACCTCTACTACCCTCTGAACTCCCCTCCCCATGCCCTGAATAAACTCTATTGGACCCGCAGAGGCACTCCCTTCCCCCACACCTGGCTGCACCTCCACCAATCATATTCCTTCTCTTCCTTATATTTTTATAAAACACAACATGAGCCATGACTTTGCTTCTCTGCTCTCTAAACAAATCCATTTCCTGCACATGCCAGGGCCTGAGACCACAGGAAGCTGAGGGTTGAACAAGGCTCCAAGAAGCAGCCTACACCTCTGAGCTCACAGATCCACAAACGCAGCTTGTGACAGGAGTTATAATGGATTTCCAAAGCCACTTCTCTGGAGTGACGTCATAGCTGGCCCGTGGAGAAGGAAATGCTCATCTCCGTGATTTTCCCTGGGGAGAGGAGTAGGCCAGACAAGGCTGCCAGCCATGAGGCCGTGTTTACCGAGCAAGTGGAGCACAGCCTTGTAATTCATTTCCATAAGCCCCTCTGCTTAGGGAATGTGAAGACCATTTACAACTATCACTTGGTCATAGAAATGACTAGGGGTCCCTGAAGGCTGGGTCTCATAAAATGCAGAAATGAGAACGGCCCTTCTTGACTGCCTTCATTCCAGCTATGCCCGGGCTGTGAAGAGAGGGATCTAGGGAAGTGGGGAAGGCGATGGAGGGAGAGAGGGGGGAAGGGAGGGAAGGATAACATAGAAGACAGGATTCAATTCTGAATTCCAACTTTCCCATCAAGATTGTGAATTTAAAGGAGGCCCAGTTTAATGCCCATAATGGAATATAGTATCATGGTCACTGACAATTTTATACAGTGACAGGTACCCTGACGTTGTACCAATAGGAGGCTGGCTGAATCAATACAGTATTATTATTATTTATATTAACCAATAATCTAGTACACAGCCCCTTGGGCTGTGAATTGTGACCCCAAATGGGGACGTGACCAGAACATGGAGGTTGTAAACATTTTTCCAACAGTAAAGGGTATGTGAATGCATGCTGACCAAAAATGAACTTGAAAATCATATGGGAAATGAATCTGAGGCATTTCTAGCAGCTGTCCTGACTGGCACAGCACAGCTTCATGGAAGCCTCTGTTTTTTGAACACATGACATACAATGTTTGCCCCATGTGCACCATCACACAGTGCTGTACTGACAGACGCAGCCTGAAACACCTCAGCTCAGAGTCTGAGAGCAGCCCCCATTAGGAATCGCAGTGGTCTGGTCCTGGTCACCAAGTTTTCTGCTCATGTACAAACATAACGGTTTCAGTACAGGAAATGGCTTTTAACATTTTCTTGCCGTCGTGTGTAGGATGCCTGATTTTTTAACACAACAGTCTGAGTTGCTGATTTGTGTTTTGTTGAAGGGCTAGGGACGCCTATATCTGGTGGACATGTGGATCTTGGTGGCAGAGTGTAGGTAGAGGGCTGCTATATACCCAGGAGACCAGTGGGAGGACATTGTCTGGGAGCATCAAGGGGTGGTGAGTGCTTCCCTTCTGTGCCCAGAAAGGACAAAGAAAGGACACTAACAGCCCCATGAGACACAGTAGAAGTGACTGGCTTCCCTGGCCCATCATAGTTTAATATCTTAATTCTCAGGCACGTCTCAGAGTGAGCTGCTGTTATATCAGTTTCCTGGAAATAGCTGTTTGTTACAGTCTGCCTGGAAGCATTTTATCACCAGCAGCTAGCCTGCTTTCCTGTACCTGTAGGCAGGCCAATTAAGGACACTCAGGCCCTGCCCATGTGCAGCGTCAAGCAGTCAGGTCTTGTTAATTTGGAGTTTTGTGACAATTTGACATAAGCCTGGCTGGAGTCTGTCTCCTACAACATCTGGAGATAAAAGGCTTACAGGATTCTTTTTTTTTTTTTTTTTTTTTGATGAAAAAGAAAAGTAGACAAGTAAAAATGGGAAATTTTACCTCCTTAAGATATCTGATGGGTTTGGTTTTATTTGTAAGGAAATTAAGCCTGGATCTCCACCAAATGCCAGGTCCTAATTGCTTTTATTAATGGCCAAGGCAGACTCAGCAAGCTTTCCAGGCCGTAATTCTGAGAAATTTCCAAGTAACTCCACCAGCTATGAGGTAATTCTGCTCTAATCCTCAACAGCATGACACCAGGTGAATGGATGTCTTCCCACCTCAGCAGTATACTGTGACATCACAGCCAAGACTCCAACCCCTAAGGTAGCTGAGCCAACCTACACTGGCTATACTTGATCTTTCCAGTTGCCTCGCTCAGCCTGGGAACTTCATATTCTGTCTGCCATCCAGCACAAGCAAGCTCCAGCTTGTCTCAAAAAGACAACAGCAGCAGCAACAACAATTACAATAACATCAATAAGCAAAAAACCAAAACCTCCAAAAACCACAGCCCATTTTTCTGCAACACACATTAGTTCTTTGTCCTGCCTTTGGTTTGAAACAATGTTTTCCTTCACAGCATTTCCTCCAAGACAAGACTCTCAAGTCCTTCTTCATCCCCCCAGACCTGCCGATGGGAAAGCTGCCTCCTGACCTACTCATTCTTTCTCTCTGTCTTCTGTCCCCTTCATCAACAAAAAGCGCCTGTGACATTCCCATGGCAAAGGCAGTGCCCTTTTTTCAGACTTCAGGCTGACCTTTCTGAGTCCCTCACAGGATGGGCCCTCTCCTCTCACCTTTGTGGGAAATTCCTGTTAATCCTGTCATCCCCTCCCCCACCTCTGACTGTGCCTTTGTTTGCTCCTTTTGCATCTCTTCTCTCTGTTACACTTTGGATGTGTGTCCCTTCCAAAGTCTCTCCTGTGGAAGCCTGGGCCCCAGCTGGTTACACTGTTAACAGGCAGCAGGGACACGAGGACAATACCATTTTGAGCACACCTCCTTCTGGCAGTAGGAGAAACCTGTCTGTTCTTGTCTCTTGACTATAATGCATCTTTGTGGGCAACCTCCAAAGCTAAAGTCAAGTTTTGTCTTTTTACCTAAAACCCAACTAACCAAGAACTATGTGCACACATTTTTCTCATCTATTCTTAGGAAAACTTCAACCTTGATCTATAGGGCTGCTATAAGTGCTGGATTACCACGTCTCACCAACTCTACTATAAGTTACTCCTTAAACACACTGCATTCAATAGGCTTTATTGATCCACTGACATTGAGCTGATAGGATCAAGATTATAAGGGGACTGAACAGAGCTCAGCTAATTTGTACTTTTTCCTGGTAGGGTACACCTTCGCCTCTGTGAACCTAGAAATTAACCTTGTAACTAAGAGCATCAAACAGTGACATCACCCGTGCAGTGTTCAAAGTTGTATAAAGTGAGACTCTGCCAGCCTGTCAGTGAACACTCACTGAGAGAGAGTACATAAGCAAGCACGCGGAAAGCAAAGCTTCGCCCGGCTCCGTCTCGGTGGGAAGTCTATTGAACAGCTCGGGATTTTTGACATTTTATGCATGCCCATGAGTGCCACAGAAAACAACCAGAGTATTGATTTTAAATTTGAACCCAGAGGCAAAAGTGGCAAGTATGGCATTTGTAAATAGTAAGAGAGCCCTGCCATAGAGCTTCCACTTGCCAGTTCCCTATGTTCCAACTTTGTACTGCCCATGTGCCCCCATACTGCCCATGTGCTCCCTTACTGCCCATGTGCCCCCATACTGCCCATGTTCCCCCTTTAGGTCTCTATTCTCCGTGCTTTAATTCACGTGTTCTGATTGACCAGGGGTCTCCTCCTGTGACTGCCTTCCCCCTTGCTGCTCTCTGAATCATCTTTTACCAGCTAACATGGTATAGACGTCTTCTCATGAACAAGCCCATGTAAGTTCCTGGTTTCTAGAAAGAGCTGGTGGTATTTTTCTACTTAATTTATACCATTTTCATGAGGGCCACATAAGATCAGTTTTTTTTTCTCAAAATTTCAAATGCTTGCAAGTCACAGTGAGCAGTGGACAGATCAGGGAAGAGATTAGGACCAGGGTTTGTGTCAGATATTCTGACTCCATAGATGCTGCAATTTCAACATCATCTGAGCCCTACTTAGAGAAAGCCTGTTATTGGCTAATAAATATGAAGGTGTTTCATAGACTAAAATGCATGCCACTTGTGGTGGTCTGAATAAACATGGCCCCCATACACTCACAGGGAATGCACTAGTAGGATGTGTGTCCTTCATGGAATAGGTTGAGGCTTTGAGGTCTCAGATGTTCAGTGCAAACCCAGTGTGGCGTTCGCTTCTGGCTGCCTGTCAATTTGGATGTAGACTTCTCATCTTCTATTCCAGCACCATGTCTGCCTGTATGCTGCCATGCTTCCTGCCATGGTGATAATAGACTAAACCTCTGCAAGTATAAGCCAGTTCCAGATAAATGTTTTTCTTTATAAGAAATGCTGTGGTTGTGGTGTCTCTTCACAGCAATAGAAATCCTAAGGCAGCAGCTTTGAGAGTACTTGTTGCGTGTCAGCAGCAGGTATGAAAAACCAACAATGAGTAAACAGAAAATCTCAAGGAGATGAGAAAAAGTGGTTTATTAGGAACACTGAAACAAGCAAGGGTCCCATGAAGAATAAACATAGCACTGGGGAGACAGCTTAGTGGATGAAATGTCTATGCAAGCATGAAGACTGGAGTTAAGATTCCCCAGAACCCAGGGCAGCTGGCTCATAGGCCCAGTGAGTGAGAGGCAGAATGAACTCCCTGGAAGAAGTTAGTCTAGCTGAAGTGGGCAGCTCCAGGCTCAGTGAGAGACTCCACCTCAAAATACAAGGCGGAGAGTTGTTGGTAGAAGATGCATGAAGCCCGCCTTAGACCTCCACACCAGCAAGCACACACGTGCACCACAGACATTCAAACAAGCATGCACACGTTTATAATGCACACGCGCGCGCGCACACACACACACACACACACACACACACAAGAATAAACACATGTGCGATCACCCCTGAAATCAGTATACAACACAGCTCTAAATGAAGCTCTTGAATGTTCGTTCGTGGTCTGCCTTCTGTTTCCTGTAGGGTGATGCCCTCCTCTAGGACCAAGGATGAAGAGCCTGTGTCTCCAAAGACCACAGCATGGGCCTTGTACCCACTACACGCTCAGCAGATGTCTGAAGACACAGCTCATTTACACACACACATCAGTAGGAAAATCACCCAAATGAACAGTGTTAAATAGATGTCCGTTTAAGGAAAACCAGTGCATTTCTTAGTTGGTTTGTAGGAAGGGATAGCAGGTGGGTACTTGAGAGGTGGGCAAGAAAAGAAGAGGAAAAATAAATAAATAAAATAAAATAAAATGGTACACACCAAAGTGACTGAATGCAGCTGCTGAGGCATGCCCTCCCGACCAGCTCTATACGCTGTTCTTCAGTCTCAGTGCCCACAGCTTACAGGGTCTTACAGGACAGACGCCGGTTCACTGTGCAGGACTGCTAAGCATGGAGGTCTTGAGCTGGCTGCCGCTGGTCTTTTGGTCTTGTTTTGCTTGAGAGGGGAAGGGGACAGGTTTCACTGTGAAGCCCACACTGGCCTTGAGCGTCCCTGCCTTCTCACTAAGCCGACCTGATGCTGGGCTAGTAGGTGCCTGCCACCACCTCCGACTGCCCCTCTCTGTTGTGTGGATCTCTTGACACCCTGGTGAAGTCTATGAACCTTTTCTTGAAATTCTTTATAAACACATACAGTGAAACACGTAGGGTTCCAAACATAACTGTGTTACTACTAAGAAATAAAACTTTATTGTTAAGATCTTACACATTGGGCATGGCGGCACATGGTCACTATCATAGTACTTGGGAGGCTGAAGCTGGAGGATTATTATGGGTTCAAGGCCAGCTTGGGCTATGCAGGGAGACCCTATCTCAAAACAAATGAACAAAAGGGATACAAGTATATATATATATACTTTATTATTAAATATATATATATATATATATATATATTCTTTATTATTTAATTTGATAATAAGACTTGTGGGAAATCTAATGACTACTATAATTCCACAGTAACAACAAATGCAGATAGTAATACAAAAAGAATTTATATAGATATATGGGCTTTTTACTGGTGACAAAGTGACAGGTGTTACCCAGTGAAGGGTTGAGATATATATATATATATATATATATATATATATATATATATATATGACTAAAAAGAAGTCTAATATAGAGACAGACATTAAAAAGCAGTTTTCTTCTATCCAAGCTCATGGATACTCTAATTCTATTCACAGACCCCAAATATCCAAATGGAGGAGCACTTGGGAAAATGCCCAAGCAGCCTGGCATCTGAGAGCCCCATCTGTTGCTCACTGTCAAGCCACATAGACCTAACAGCCTATCTGTGGCATGCACCTTGTCTTAGTGTCCTATTACTGTGAGGTGACATCAAGACCACGGCAACTCTCATAAAGGAAAGCATTTAATCAGTGCTAGCTTACAGTTCCAGAGGTTTAGTCCATTGTCATCAAGGCAGGAAGCACGACAGCATGCAGTCAGACATGGTGCTGACGAGGTAGCTGAGAGTTCTACATCCGGATCCACAGGCAGCAGGAGGGGACAGACACTGGACCTGGCTTGAGCATTGGAAATCTCAAGGCCCGCCCCCAGTGACAAACTTCCTCCAAGGCCACACTTCCCAATCCCTGTCAAGTTATATCACTCCCTAATGACCAAGCACTCAAATATATGAGCCCTTGGGAGCTACTCGCAGTCAAACCACCCACCTCAATTTTTATATTCTCAAGGGGAAAAACAAACAAACAAACAAACAAACAAACCTGTTTTTCTTGGGTCTGCCTTAATTGATATTTTGTTGCTCTGATACAATACCTGACTAAACACACTAAAAAGAATAAACGTTTATTTTGGCTTAGTGTGTCAGAGGATTGTGTGAAGTGAAACACCAGGGTCATGTCAGCCATCAGCAGCACATGGCACCCAGGGAGCATAGAAAAGGGGAGAGCCAGAGACAAGTGACAGGCTCCCAGGTCCTGTCCCCATCACTATGTCCTCCATGGAGGTCTCTCTTCATGAAGATTCCACCACATTCTGAAACAGTGTCACCATCTAGGGATCAGTGTTCAACACATGAGCCTGTAGGGAACCTGGTTGTTAGATTTACTTATCTGTTTGGGTGTCTTCATGCATGTATGTATAGGGACCACAAGCAAACTGTGACATCACAGATCAGAAGAAGGTATGGGGTCCCTTGGAACTGGTGTTGCGAAGGCTGTGCACAACCATGTGGGTGTTGGGAACTAAACCATGTCCTCTACAAGAGTAGCCAGGGCTCTTAACTGCTGAGCCATCTCTCCAGCCCTGTGGAGGAAACATTTTATATCTGACTCAGCACACCACCGAATGTTATACAATTGGATTTCCTATTTTCAACTTGTGATAAAAATAAACAATGATTAACTGATGCTGTTCTAGCTCATAAAAGCTTTCAGTGCGGAACCCTACAAGTAAAATGTGTTAAAAACAAGGAAGACCACAGAAAAGGGAGAACATATGATGTCCACCCTTCCTCCCCAGGAATAACTACTGTGTATGTTTTGATGTGTGTACTTTGAGATTTATATACATATGCAAATATACAGATACCTCTTTCTAAACAAAATGATTTTAAACATTCTTTTATAACCTAATTTATCTCTTTAAAGATTTATTTTTACTTGGTGTGTATCAGTGTTCTATCTGCACGCATGACTGTATACCATGTGCATACAGTACCCACAGAGACCAGAAGACAGTATCAGACCTCCTGGGACTGGAGCTGCAGGCAGTTGAGTCACCATGTGGTTGCTGGGAATCAATCCTGGTCCTCTAGAAGAGCAGGCAGTGTGCTCTTTGCTGCTGAGCCATCTCTTCACCTTTCTAACACCTGTTCTCACACTTAATACACCATCTACAACTTTGGGTTTTGAAGATATTCTGGAACCTGTTTAAATGTCAAGATCAGTGAATTGTGTTTCTAGTTGCTACACAATGTAACAAATTCTTATCTTAGACCTTTAATTTATTTTATGGTCTACCATAGAGAAACAATATCCAATAAAAAAAATTGCAGCCAGTAATGGTGCATGCCTTTAATCCCAGCACTTGGGAGGCAGAGGCAGGCAAATTTCAAGGCCAGCCTGGTCTATAGAGTGAGCTCCAGGACAGCCAGAGCTACACAGAGAAACCCTGTCTCAAACAAACAAACAAACAAACAAAAAAGCAGACATTTAGGGTTCTAACTTTCTGCAGAAGCAAAGGGAGATTCATTCCTGGCACCGTACATAGTCAAAACCCACAGCAGCAAGGTCATGGGCCCTCAGAACCTGTTCTTAGTTTCCTAAACCGTTGTATTGCTAGACCCCTGTCTAAGATCCGTTTTTATCTGTAGATTTGTGCTGTTCTCTTGGTCAGAGAAGCCTTTGTTTGCAATGGGCAGTTATTAATGCAGAGACAGGTGATGACTGCTATAGGTGGGAGTCACTGTTCTTTGAAAGGTTAGTAATCCCTGGTAGGTTAAACATATCCCAGCGGATAACCTTACACCAGTGTGTGTCTGGTAAGTGTCAAGAGAATTCAATAGGATGAAAAATAGGCTAAAGGTACATGCAGAAGGAGGGAGATGTGTTGTGAGCTCCCAGAGGGAAGTTGGAAGAAGTAGAGAGAGAATATGATCAAGATATGTGTATGAGAGTTTCAGAGGGCAAGTTTAAAGCATAATTTAAGAACATGTTAAGTTTCTTAAATTAATTACCTTAAACAATTAAATATTAGGGTTAGGGTTAAGGTTAGGGTTAGAGTGGTAGGGTTAAGGTTAGGATTAGGGTTTGGGGTTTAGGGTTTAGGGTTAGGGTTAGAGTTAAATTAATTAATTCAAGAAAGAAAGTGTGCCAGAGATTAGGATACAGCCCAGGAGCCTGGCACTTGCATAGCAAAAGCACAAGTCTGGCAGGGTTCAAGCCCCACTGCAAAAATAAACAGAAACCAACTGTGTTTATTAAGAGAGTTTTTATCAGGAGTGGTGGCTCATGCCTGTGGTTTAACACTGCTGTTGGAGATTGGTTCTAATGTTTTGATTTAATCGGAATCTGCATGGCCAAACAAAGAAGGTCCTTCTCTCCAGTTGGTTTTTAATCGATCAATAAAGAAGCCGGCAGCTAATGGCTGGGCAAAGGGAAACAGCGCAGGAACTTCAGCTTTGTACAGGCTAGGAACTAGAAACAAAGGAGATGAAGGATCACCATAATCTGGAGGGAAATGAATCAGATATAAAGCCTCAGAAGGAAGTTCATCCGAAATGTTGGTGAGAAGGGAGGAGGCCCTCAAAAGAGTAGCGCAGAAGCATCTTGGGCAGCAAAGACCAGGGAGCACCCAGGAGAACAGGCAGCAATGAGAGATCATGGATTTGGGGAGTATTGAGTCAGGATTACTAGAGGGAAATCTATGATAGCCCGGTGGAGGATTAGAACTGCCCAGCCTTTGAGCTAGTGTGTGTGTGTGTGTGTGTGTGTGTGTGTGTGTGTGTGTGTGTGTGTGTGTGATTTCTGGATTCAGAGAGTTCCTGGGCAGGTAGCTGGAAGTGTGTGACCCTCTAGAAGCCAAAGCTGTGTAGCCCAATTTACTGCTACACTTTGGAGGCTGATGCAGGATTGTAATGTAAGCTCAAGAGCAGCCTGAGCTACTTAGTAAGAACCTAACTTTAAAATCAGAGATTCAGGTCATGGGGAGGTCACTCGCCGAGCACCCCCAGGACACAACACATATCCAAGATGTTGAGGGGAAATTGAACTCTTAGATCATCACAGCCTCTGTCTCATTTAGTGTCTCACTGGGGACACTAAGTGAAATAAACAAAGTAAACTATTTATAGAAAGCATTGCCTGCGCTGTGTCATTTTTCTTCATTGTTATTCCATAGGATAGGTTCCTGTATTAGATACTTTTCTGTGATGTCACAACAAAACACTATGACCAGAGTACCTTGTGAACAAAGAGTTAACTTTGGCTTATGATTCTGGCAGGATACAAGTTTACTGTGGCAGACACAGTAGTGAGCGGCAGGAACAGGTAGCTGAGAGCTCACATCTTGAACCACGAGCACAAAGCAGGAAGGATATATGTTGTGAGTGGTGGACTTAAACATTCAAAACCCATCCCCAATGATGCGTGCGCTCTGGCAAGACCTCGCTGAGTCGGCCTCCCCAAACGGCAATGGGGACTAAATACTCAAGCATCTAAGCCTTTGGGGGATGTTTCTCCAAATTAGCCAGTCAAGAGTACACTGTGAGGCTGAACCTCAGCCATGAGGAACAGCCAGTCCACGCTCTCCCCCTCAGCCCCCATCTCCCAACTCCCATGTTAAGCATAAAAGATAGAAGCCATTTTGGCCATATATGTCACTTGCTAGTTCAGCTTGGGTTGAGGTGTACCCTTTTTTGTGGGGTGGGGGTGGGGGAGGGGGAGGGGGAGGGAGGGGAGTCTTAATTTACCAAAATTAAAAACAGAAAGAGTTTCATGTGGTCAGATCTGTGTCTTCCTTCTTACCTCTTCTGTGGGTTCGTTCTTTAAAGTCACACTTGGCAGTACCGGCTCTAAAGTAAGTTTACATCTGCTATGCTTCTTTTATGCACCTTTATAATATAAGTATTTATGTATAAACTTTCAGGCTTGTCTGGAAATTGCTTTGATATTCTGTGGAGAATTAACTTTAAAAGTGTTTAATGGTTGTACCAAAATAATTACTAAATCCATAGATCTTTCTCAACAAAGAGGTGAATCAAGGAACTCGCACTAATCCTGTATAAAGTACATTTCAAAGAAACTGATTTGATTATATTTTCTTCACTTACATTTTGACTTCGCAGCCTACAGTGGTGGAGAAATGTGATTATGTTAAACTGGAAAACATTAATTAATCCTTCCCACTCCCTAATTGCTAATTCCCACCCCGTCCGCACAAGCACTTCATTTTTTCCCCCCATCTCCTCTCTTGAAACATTTCTAGCTTTGTTCTGAGCCATGGCTGATTTCAGCATCAGGAAAAAGAGTAACACAGTGGCAAAGGAAAGGGATGGGGCGGACATGATTTGACCAGTACTGTTGGTTTATTTTGCATGGTGCCTTGGGTACAGGTAAATGGTTCGTAATCTTAAGGGAAAGTATTCATGAATATACTTGAGGAGGAGAGGTATTATTATTATTATTATTATTATTATTATTATTATCATTATTATTATTATATTATATTATTATTATTAATATTAATTCTCTTTGTCACAGCCATCAGCTACCGATTCTGTTGACCAGAACTTTGCATACTATGTGTGGAACACAGCCACCTGAGGCAGTACCTAAAGATTTTCCAGACAGTGACTCCTAGTCTCATAGAGTCAGATGGCAGTAACCCTGGAATAACGCTCAGAAAGGTTCCTTGATCAACCCGCCCCTAAGTGACAACTATTACTCACTGGTATTATTAGAAAATAGAAGAGTTTCTCCACTGGAACCCACCCATAGCCAGGTTAGTCTCCACCCCGGAATGGTGGTGAAGGACTGAAGCCATGTCTTACTTCCTCAAGGTCTCTCATAGGACATTGTCGTAGGACATGCTTCTAGTGAGTGTATTTCATGCCTTTAAATCCTGTGTATCACCACATTTTTTATTTCAATAGATAGGTTCATATTTGAACACTCCTAGAGACACTCTGAGTCACCACCATTATAAGCAGTGCTGAGCCCTTTAACATTAACTGGGCTTGGTCATCTGATGGCATTGAGACAAGCAGGTCAATGTAGGCATAGGAGCACAGACCTGGGTACCCTTACTGAGGTTTTAGTCATCAGAACCCATCCAGAAGCTTATTCTCAGCATGGCAGTGTCAGGGCGGGCCAGGTGGGAGGCGCCTTTATCCCACGAGAGAAGCGGACCGACATCTTTATGAGTTCCTATCGTCAGGATTGTATGAGCTACTGGAAGATTCCCATCAAGCACTTGTGTTTTCTGTCCTCCGCAGACCCTGCTAGCCCTTCCACTTTTTACTGTGACTTGTTACTAGAACCCTCTCCATAGACCCATAGATGTCAACGTCTTGGATTCTTGGATGCTGCAGCTTCCAGAGAGGTGATCAAAACCTCGTCTCCTTTTCCTATAAATTACACTTGTGGGGATTGTATTACGGCAGCAGGAGCTACATGAAGACAACCCCCTTCGGCGCATTTACTTCTAAAGAAGTTAAGTGATAAGAGGGAGACTCGCCATTTCACCTCTCACTAACGAGTCTAGCTCTATGTCTCTGTGATGACTGAGCCCCTCACAGAATGCACCACAGTCTGTGACTCCCATGTCCCCCCTCTAAAAGTTGGCTTGCTCCCTTTCTTTACTAACCCCCTTTTAAGCCATCCATGTGCAGACAGAGCAGACCTCTCTGGGGACTGGAGAGCTGGCTCAGCAGTTAAGAGCACTTCTCACTGTCGTATGAGATCTGCATTGGCTCTCAGTAACTTACACGGCAGCCCTCAACCCATCCATCACTCCAGTTCCGGGGGTCTGACATGCCCTTCTAAGTTCCATGAGCTCTGCGTGAACACAATACACAGACGCACATTCAGGCAAAACACTTGCACACACAAAATGATATAAATACGTCTTCAAAAGAAAAAAGAAAAGAATGGAGCTTCTGACGCTGGGTCTTTGCTGGTATGTTCATCTGATAACAGAAAGGATGCTACAAATCTATGATCCAGGAGGAGACGGTGATAGGTGGTGAATAAATGCGGTGCTCCAGCTTTCTCTATGCCCTTCCTTTACATCAGCCTTCCTACAGCGACAGTTTAAGAACTGGTACAGTCTCTAGTTTTCACCAGTGTTGTGACCAAGCGCCTGACCGACATGTTAGAAGAAGAGGAGTTTGTTCAGGCTCCTAGCTTTTTTTTTAATTAGATGTTTTATTTACATTTCAAATGTTATCCCCTTTCCTGATTTCTCCTCTGAAAACCCCCCTATTGCATCCCCCTCACCCTGCTCACCAACGCATCCACTCCCACTTCCCTGTCCTGATATTCCCCTACACTATGACATCGAGTCTTCACAGGACCAAGGGCATCTCCCATTGATGTTCAACAGGGCTATCCTCTGCTACATATACAGCTAGAGCCATGGGTCTCTCCATGTGTACTCTTTGGTTGGTGGTTTAGTCCCTGGGATCTCCGAGGGTTCTGGTTGGTTCACATTGTTGTTCCTCCTATGAGGTTGCAAACCCTTTCAGCTCCTACTCAGTCCTTTCTCTAACTTCTTCATTGGGGACCCTGTGCTCAGTCCAATGGTTGGCTAAGAGCATCCACCTTTGTATTTGTCAGGTACTGACAGAGCTTCTCAGGAACAGCTATATCAGGCTCTGGTTGTTGGCATCCACAATAGTGTCTGGGTTTTGTGACTGTATATGGTTTCACTTCTCCTTCCCCGCTCTTCCCTTATCATCCTGGGATTTCCAATTCCCTGACTCATGCCTTACTGTCAAAGGCAGGGCACATGCTCATTCCTCTGGCTTCCCTCAGCACACTGTCATGTCAGTCTGGACACTTGCCATTGTCTGATCTGCTCATGCAGACAGCACCTCAGAGTCTCTACCCTCCTCAGCTCTGAGTTCTACTGGGAGAGCACACATGGGGTTCTCAAACTTAGAGCCACGCGGGATGCAGCAGCTCCTTGAGTTGGTAAAGTCAGCAAAGCCTGGAAAGCCCTCCTGTTCTCTGATTCCCCACCCTGAGAACTCAGTTCTGGGGAGCTAAGGGGGAGTGGAGGGCTGTGACGTCATCACGCAGTCCTAGAGCGGCGAGCCACTGAGACTTCTTGGCTCCCTTAGCTACAGTATGAGCGGTGATATTCCCACTGGCATGAATTCTACCCGAGGTAAGACGTGAAGACAGCCCCAGAAAGCCCAACCCAGTCGGCTTTCGCTGATGATCCTCTTTTCTGTTCCTCTAGCTAGCTCACTTTTACTGGGACACAGTCTGTTCGTGGTTCCTGCTTTTGTGACGCTAAGGATTGAAGCCAGGACCCTGAACACACTAGGAGAACTACATGGTCCTGACCCAATTCTCCTAATTTTCTCTGTTTTTTTTTTTTGTTTGTTTGTTTGTTTTTTTTTTAACAGGCTGTAGAATTCCCATCTGACTGTGGCCAAGCTTGCTGTGGGCCTGACCCCACATCCGGGCACCCAGTTCTGACGCCTTTTGCCTTTTGCCGTGGTGCCTACTGTGTACTCTCCTGACTGGATGGATGTGGGAGAGCCAATGAATGACCAGCTGACATATTTGCAGTTCCTCTTAAGGAGCGCTACCCACCTCAGCACATGCTTGCACCTGAACCACCTCTCAGGCTCCACCTGCCCACATCAGTGGCCTCAATGTTTTGAGTGTGAGGATGTCTGGGTAATTGAGAGAATGCAAAAGAGGCTTAATGATAACATTTAGGCAGCCTACAATTTTTAACATTAGACAGGATTTATTTATTTATTTATTTTAGCATCATCTTTAGGTTTAATGAAACACTCAATCCTTGGTTTTAAGAGTTTTCCTTTCTCATTTTCCCTAACTGCATTTCTGGTTTGTACATGGTGCTTGTCCCTCGATGACAGTTTTAGGCTTTCCCCCAAATGCTAACGATGGGGAGGATGGATGAAAATGCTGGTAAATTGCCACAGAGCCGCACTTCTGAAAAGATAAAAGGATCGAGAAACGGGGCTTCTCTGTTTTCTGTTTCATTTCAGTGACACATTTCTTATTAGCCGTCTTTGTTTTTTTTACTTGTGGGTATTTAAATTTTTAGCAGACTGAGTAGTTTCTCCCAGTGAACTACCAATTGAGCACGTTTTAACTACGACAAACAACATTTTTCTCATCTAAAGTAGACCATGCTTTTTCTCCAAAGAGCTGAAAACACCCTTGAATTGTTAACTTGGATCCCAAAGCAGTTTTTTCCCCCTTGCAGGGAACAAGGAAAGGCAAATGTGGTTGGACTGTGACTCATTCTTAATCCTTGGTTATATTTCCAGCATATTTATGGGTCTTCCTCTGACCTACCTCATCCCAGAGTGCACACTGCTGTGAGAGCTCGCTTTTTAAAATTCACAGCCAATAACGGCACTGCCTCTGTAACACCCTGCAGTGGCTCTCCTCGAGCTCCCGCACAGGCTGTAAACTGGCCATCTCCACAGGCTCCGCAACCAAGATCTCCTAGTTATGCTGTGCGCATGCGCCTACGTGCATTAAGCTCCCCGACAGACCCTCCATGTGCCTTTCCAGCCCTCCCCTAGCCCCGCTGTACTGTGCGTACATCCCTGAAATCAAACACCTCCATGTTTCTCTTAACAACCATCCATAACCTGGCCATTGCCTGCTCGCTATCCGTCAACAGACGCTTATTCACAATCACACTGCAGAGTCTAGCACAATGAATGCTTCCATCTCTGTTGGACACGGAGGCATCTTGGAATAAAGAGTAAGACCTGAGCAGCATTCGATCCCGAACTCATTTTCCTGAGGGTGGCTCTAGATGTGTATCCTCTAACCCATTTGAACACAGCGCTTCATTATTTTTAGGTGCCTCTCAAACCACGCCTCAAGAGGGGCACATGGGAAGAAGCTCGGCTGCCATGGTTGCTGTATGTTTTGGTGTAGGGAGGAAGAAGTTTGTAAAGGTTTCTGGAACAAACCAAGTCTCCTGAATCAAACTCGTGAGAATCTTTAAACAGTCTTCTATGCAAACCTAAGGGCTCACGGAACAGGTTCCGATGTAGCCTTAACAGTTAAGAAATGTAATACTGATGATCCAGAAGGTCGAAGAAGATAGAAGAAGGAAGGGGCGTCTTAGTTAGGGGTTTACTGCTGTGAACAGACACTGTGACCAAAGGCAACCCTTATAAAAACAACATTTAATTGGGGCTGACTTACAGGTTCAGAGAGGTTCAATCCATTATTGTCAAGGCAAGAGAATGGCAGCATCTAGGCAGGCATGGTGCAGGAAGAGCTGAGAGTTCTACATCTTCAACTGAAGGTTGCTAGTGGAAGACTGGCTTCCTGGAGGCTAGGATGAGGGTCTTAAAGCCCACCCCCATAGTGACACACCTACTCTATCAAGGCCATACCTCCTAATAGTGCCACTCCCTGGGCCAGGCATACACAAACCATCAAGGGTGGGGGGAGGAAAAAGTGTAGGAAGCCAAAGAAGAGGGGAAGGAAGAGTGGAGGAAGAAAATATTGAAGGGTAAGGATCAGATCACAGCAGTCATCCATAAAATGTGGAATGCATCTCTCTGAAAGACTAACCAGCATAAGGTCACTTAGTCTAACCACCATTATTTTATGAATAATTGCCTGGAACCACCACCAATCACAAAGATAATAATGTATTGCAAACATGAACAATTCAAGAAAAATAATTAGCAGGAATAGTTATTGTAAGGAGAATATTATTTGTCTATAAAACATATGCCCAGATCAATTCCTTGTTCCTTTTAGAAGCTATGAGTGGTTTATATGATTTGCCTCTCACAGATGATGATATATATGTAAGAGAATTCTGAGCCAGTGTGATGAATCTTTTTTTGTGTGAAGAACAAAAGAATTAATTGAGAGCTTCGTTATCAGAGATGATTGAGGTTCTGGAGAATAATGGCATTTTATTTCGCAAGTTCATCAAACAGGATTTTAATTGTGAGGCTTGACTAATCATGGCCACTTTGACTCTCGCTAATTGTGTATCGAGATGGAAATGTTTAATGAGTCTTCTTGAAGTTAAGGATACATCCCGCCATTGTTCATTTGGTAAGGAAAGAGATGCTCCAAAGCCTAATATTTGAAAATGTCAAAAACTTGCTTCTGAATGTACTCCTGCTAAAAATACATTCATTCCAAGAGTTTAGCTCAGAAGAGGCTGCTTGGAGGGCCGGCATTGCTGGAGTGCTCTTCAGCAGCTGAGAGGAACCATCGTGAGCTACTTAAATAAGGGACGAAGACGTTAACAACCCCTCACACAGGGTCAGAGTGCACAGGAGAATTCTGAATGGCCGTGGTGAGATATACCATCTAGGTCAGACACCCTAAAAGATGAAACAAGCTCTACCATGTCAAAGTGTAGATGAAACATGCTCTACCATGCCAAAGTGTAGATGAAACATGCTCTACCATGCCAAAGTGTAGAGCCTGCTCTCCTGTGTGCTACAGCTTGTGAGCAGAGGGGGCCAGCTCGGGCTTGCTGGTCGACCGAACGACTCAGCCACCAACCAGGCCCAAATCTAGGGTTTTGAGTTGGCCCACCCCAACATCTATCCCAACTATGAACTGCTAGGGGAGGGAAGGGGACAGTCTTGCAGATCAAAAGCTTGTCATGATAAGTGTGAAACCATGTGGACAAAAGGGTGTGTGACACACCACAGTTTCCACAGCTAGATTGTTGTCATTGTGATTGTTGTTGTTTTCATTCTCACTGTTTGTCATCTTTGTCAGGAAGGTCGAAAGGGTAGAGGGTGGATATAAAAGGATGCATAAATGAGTGGTACAGGGGTACATGATGGGAAATTAACAAAGAATCAATAAAAAGGTTTTTTTAAGAAGAAAGAAAGAAAGAAAGAAAGAAAGAAAGAAAGAAAGAAAGAAAGGAGATAGATCAATAGATCGATAGATCGATAGATAGATCAAACTTGCTCCCACATCACAGTTTTTGATAGGCAGCATTGAAGGCTTTATGGCCCGCCTGGGACATCTGTGGTGTCCTTAAAGCCAGGCCTTTGGCTACCCTACAAAAAAGAATTTCAGGACTAGACAGAATGAAGTAAAGTTAGCAAATTTATCAAACATTTAGAGAGAGAGAAAAAAAGACATTAAGGAAAAACGTGGCACACATTAAAACTCTGAGTGTGGGGCTTTTGGAAGAGACACGCTTTGACTCACAGTGGCTCTTTGTGACTTTGTGACTTTCTAAGTTACTTTGCTTAAGGAATGTTAACTTCCTGCAGAGTTTAAAGATTGAATGAAGCTTTAGAATTAAGTGAGAATAGACAAGGTAGATTGCTTATTTCTCTTCCCTTAGTTTCCTTTTGTAAGTGAGGTTGTAAGATGGTTTCTTGGGGTGCCTTGCTTGTTCAGATATAGGCGTGCTGACACAGTTAAAATAGAGGTTGGGACCATTCTGGCTGTGGGCAAGCACCAGTTTCTAACATCCCTGTCTGGGATGTCACTGGTAAGACAACACTCCTCTCACCGTAGGAACCCTCATATTTTGTGTTGTTTGTTTTTGCTTTGTTATTCTTTTCTTTCTCATGTAGCCCAGACTCCACTCAAATTCATTCTATTGCCAAGGATGACCTTGAACTCTGATCCTCCTGCCTTGCCTCCTGGGATTACATGACTCTGCCACTACTCCAGGCTTCGGGGGCCAATTTCTATCAGTTGTATTGAAGATCCTGATGATGTTTGAGGGAGGGGTTCTTTCACTCTCCATGTCCCCCAAATTTTCCCTGTTTTTCCCTATCCTGCCTGATTATGTGTGTGTGCGTGTGTGTGTGTGTGTGTGTGTGTGTGTGTGTGTATGTGTACGGTATGTGTAGGTGTATGGTGTGTGTGTGCGTGTGTGTGTGTGTGCATGTGTATGTGTATGGTGTGTGTGGGTGTGTATGGTGTGTGTATGTATGGTGTGTGTGCATGTGCGTGTGTGTGTGTGTGTGTGTGTGTTTGTGCCTCCTTGGTAGCCTCTCTGAGTGTAGTCTGACTCTCAGAGGTAAAGCCTGATAAGGAAGACATTAATGGTCTCCTAGACCTCCAGTTTGGCCCACATACAAACACGATTAGTTGGGAAAATATTCTATGTTCTATGGGTGAAATTTTTTAAATGGGGCTAAAGAGGTAATGTGAAGTAACTTTGTTCTCCTGTTGTAATTATTGTCTCAGAGGATTACTGCCTCCATCTGCTAAGCTAGGCCTAGCCCTGGAAGCTTCTAGCTTCTATACAATCTTATCTGGGCCTAGAATTTCTTCAGCCTCTGAGACTCACTGCTGAGTAAGCTCACCCTTTCTAGTTCTTTCTGAGCTCTAGCTGGTTGATTCATCTCAGCTGTTCTGGCTCAAACTTTTCTCCAAGCTGACTGATTCCATCTGAATTGCTCTGATTGGCCCCAAACAAGCGCTAGCAATCTCTTCGAATCTTCTGGTTTCCTGACCTCTTGCTTGTTCTGTCTTTACCTGTGTCTAGATTGTTCTTTCATCAGTCTGTCTCTGTAAACCTCGCCGGGTAACACTGCCTTCTTCCCTGTCTTTGGGTTGCTCCACTCTCCCTCTCAACTCTACTGTACAGTCTCCATGGACTCTACTGTACTCCTGTATTGTCCTCTTTCCTCCTTGCTTACTGTCTGTCTCTCCCTTACATGGCTTCCCTTTCCTTTCTCTTCTCCTGAGAGTTGGGCGTATCCTATTCTGTCAGATCTTTCCCTGATTCATCACTTTGTCTGCCACTCAATTAGACATCACTTTGAAACATGGGTGCTTTTTTTCTACAAACTAACTTTGCCTTCATTGTTTGAGATTAAAGATGTGTATTAAGAGCACGCCTGTATTCCAACCAGAGGGATTAAAGTTGTGTGCTAAGGGCTGAGCCACACCACAACTAGAAACAGGCTTGGATATCCTAGAACAAAGTAAAATTACCTTCCCCCCCCCATGAGAACACAGAATCTCGGGGGGGGGGAGAGAGAGAGAGAGAGAGAGAGAGAGAGAGAGAGAGAGAGAGAGAGAGAGAAGTGAGATCTCCAGGGCATGTCCACGCTGCTCAATCACAAGGTCCCATTGGTCCCCGATGTGCATTTAACTTTGTAGGGACATTTCTGACCACCAGCCTTCCCAACTAAACAAATCAAACATTTTTAAATTTTGAGGTGTGTTCAGAAGCCATTTGGGTAGTGAGACAGATTGCTGGGTAGTGCTTTGATTGTTCCCATGGTGCTTTGGGAAATTTCCCTAAACCAAGAGCTTTTCTGGGACCTCATTTTCCAGAGCTGAAGACAGGAGACCTTGGTGTCTCCTAGTATACGGCTTCCCCTCAAGCAGACCCCTGAGGCAGATCTGCGATGTGGAGCAGGAAAGAAACTCTGGAGGTTGACACTCAGAGTTGTGGTTGAGGGGAGGGCACTCAGGCTTCACATTGACAAAAGTGTGACTTGCAAAGGGTAGCCTTGATTGACAACTTGCATGGGTTGGGGGAGGTGTAGAGCATTGGTGAAGCACAACTGTGGGGGTGTCTGTGAGGTACCAGCACCAAGCCATCACCTGCGGGACCAATGGCATAAGGTGGGCAAAAAGAGGACAGCTCATATTTTCATCCTCCCTCCTTCCCTCCTCTTCCTCCTCCTCCTTCTCTCTCTCTGTCTCTCTGTCTTCTCTCAGTCTCTCTCTTGCTCCCCCCTCTCTCTGTCTTTTTGTCTATCTGTCTTTGTCTTTCTCTCTCTGTCTCTCTGTCTCTATTTGTCTCTGTCTCTGCTTCTCTCTCTCTCTCTCTCTCTCTCTCTCTCTCTCTCTCTCTCTCTCTCTCACACACACACACACACACACACACACACACACACACATCCACCATGATACAAGCACTCCTCCCTGCCCCAGCAGGCTGAGGCCAATGAAAACATTTTCAAAAGTAAATCGTACCCCAATACATTTTTTTCCTCTCTGGTCGGTGATCACAGAGATGAAAATATAACTCGCAGAAAGCACATCCCATCACGAATTAAAAGAGGACAACACACACTTTCAACTAGGACGTGTACCTCACACGTGGCAGATCAGAGCTGGTCTGAGCCTCTCCCTTCCTGCTCCATACCTGCCTTTGTCAGTGGATAATGGCCTCCAGATCTCTTGGTTCGGGTCTGGCTGACTGCCTGGCCCGAGTGCTTTGTCTTCTGATCCCCGTCTGACACCACTGTCCCTGCCTTACCTTAAACTTCATGCCGGAAGCTCAGGCTCCCAAGCAGACAAACTTCTCAGTACTTTTCTGTCCTGGTAGTCACTGCTTGGCTGGTGCTCACTTAATATCCAACCTCAACAAAGAATGCATCTCGAGCCCCGCCATGTACAAAGCAGGAGCGTAAGTATTTGTCACAGAGGTAGACACATTTGGCAACCGAGTTTTACCACTGCCATCTCTGGCTGATTCGTTGGCTTTATGGACTTTTGAATTTGTCTCACTATTTAGCCTCAATTAGGGCTGTGTTAATCAATCTATCTCAAAACCATATTAGCTGCGTGGTTAAGTCTATGATGAAGACAATTTATCCACTGGCAAATGAGAACTGATTAAACTAGCTAAAGATGGCAGGGCTAAATTAGCTAGGAAATAAAGAGTTTTGTCATTCAGAGTTTGTTTGTCATTCCTCCAACAATTCACTGGGTCTTCTAAACTAGGATGTTTGATAGCCACGAATGTGATCAGATAACACTGTCCGCCAGCAGGTGACAGGCTACAGGTACCCGCAGCTGAAGAATGGGTCTTCTTTTGCCCATTGTGTAGGTAAAAGACAACGGAAGGACATGACTTGTCAAATGTAAACAGGCTGGCAGATATCAGAGCTTAATTCAGATCTGGGTCTGGCTAATTCCAAAGACTTTTTTTTAAAACAAAAACAAAAACAAAAAGCTCCTTATCATTTCCCCATTATGGACCTGGTACAGGGTAGATGCTCAGAATTCAAAATCTGTAAGGCCAGAACTTTAGATCCTAAGGGATTCCTCTCCTGCTAGAGAGGAACAGTGTCACCAACAGGACCTGTGAAGTGGCTGACTACGGCAGGAAACCTAGAGGCAGTCCTTGCACACACACAGACCAGTCAACTCCTCCTAAGACATCCACCAGAAGGGTGGCTGGACAGTGCTTATCTTTCTCTAGCCTTATCCTGATTTTGTCAGCAAAAGTCCAGTGTTCCCTTCAGGATGGTTGGCCGAGCCCATCTTGTTTCCCAGACTCTCCTGCCCCGTCATAAACATGGGTGAGATCCACTGCAGGCACTGAGAATCCTGGCTTCCTGCCGGCCTTCTAAGCCTCAAGGCACAACAGCAGTAGAACCCATACAAACCACACCTCACACCCAGGCTTGCTTCTTCTTTGGTGTCAGCACAGGAAGAAGACCTAGGTGGGTTCCTTGCCATTTTGATTAAGTAAAATACTAACAGAGCATTTCCTATGGCTCTATTGTGAGTCTGGGCCCGGGAGATGAGCCGTATCAACCGGACCATCAACAAGGTATTGAGTGTCCCGCAGGACAGGGTGGGTTATACATGTGTATGTCAACTGGGGTTGTCTGTCATCATGCAAGGAAATAGTAGGGGACATGGAGAAAGTTCAAAGTTAGCTAAATCCTTAATGCCAGGGCCGAAGGAAGGAACCACAGAAAAAGTAAAAGAGGATGTGGGAATAGCAGAAGTAAATGCTGAGTGCGCAGATGTGATGGATAACGGTAGGGATTATCACATGCCCACTTCCTGTATGGCAGCCATTGGCTGAGCTCACCTCCTCACAGCGACACTGCTAAATATGCCTTGCTCCCATTTTATAAACGAAGAAACAGAGTCTGGCAGATTAGCGCACCTGCAGAACAAAGCACACACACCAAAGCACACACGTAGGTCCCTGTGAATCCCAAAGACTTTGGCACACTGTGCTCATACTGCAAGAAAGACAGAAGCTACAGCTGGACCTGCAACACTGGTCGGATTCTCTAAGGAAGAGACGGGGAGGCACATGGAACTAGAAACACACAGTTGTCTCAGAAGGTCTCTCACTGCTGAGGGCAGTCAGAGTTCGGGGGTTCAGGGACACTGGAGTCCTCTAGAGGATTCACTTGCCTACTCCCTACACAGAGGGCCAGAGGATACCCATGCTGGGATGCCCTAGTGAGTCCAGTTCCTGCTACATAAAACTCATGCAGAATACCCACCTCCAAAAACAAACAAACAAACAAAAAAACAAAAACAAAACAAAAAACCCAAAACGCTTTGGACCTGACAGGAAAGACGTGGGTAAAATCTAGCTCCCATTCCATCTCTGGAACCCAGACCTAATCAGAGGCTCACCACAGTTTTAAAGAGAATGTTAGTTACAATCCAGAGCTAATTAAAACTTTCCATAAAATGACTCTTTAAAATTTAAGTGGCCTTGAACACTAACAGCACAGGCTCCCGTCTAACTGCGGGATTATTAGTAACACATTAACACAGCAATACCAGCCACTGAATTTGCTTGGCAATTCCCACGTAATGATGTTTTGAGTGTCTCCAGCTGAAATGGTGTGTCCCTTTCAATTGTGGCCCAGCAGGCCATTACCCTCCTCCCTCCTCTGCCTCCCTCTTCTGATGCTCTCCCCCCTCTGTATTCAGGAAATGCTGCTTACCTGGGTGTCATCTTGGTGACATCTGCCTGCATAGTCTGGCTCTTTGATCTTCTCCCCGGGGGCCGCAGACTGGGATCACTGGTATCATGGGTTCAGCTCAGGCTTGCTGGGCTCTGGGACTTTCAAACAATTTGTTAGAGAATTGTTGTCCCTGATGATGGCAATTGTGAATATTTGCTGAGCAGTTGTGATGGGACCAAACACGGTTTACATCCATCACCTAAAGTCCCCCGACAGCTTAGTTCTGTTGGACAAGCAGCTGTGAACATTCATTACAGGGCTCAGCCTGTGCTCTGTTCTGGTGTCTTCTGTGCACATGGCTAACTTAAGTTTTCACGACCACGTTAAAGCAGGTACAGCGATTAGTGCAGGCTATGGGTAAGTGAACCCAGAGTCAGATAGACCAGGGAACCAAAGGTGAGGTGACAAGTTGACCCAACAACTCAGGAGCCAACCAGGAAGTCCCTCTGCTCTTATATACTGTACTATTGCTGCTCTGGCTTAGAAACCCCTTGGGAGCTGCTGCCCCCCACCCCTGCCTGCCCACCTCTCCCTGACAGGTTCTGAGTCTAGACCAGGCCCCAGAATATGCATTTCTAAGACGTTTCCCAGGCCAGTAGCCACACAAGTGTGAGGACCCGAGCCCAGACGCCAGCAACCATGTAAAAAGCACAGTTGGAAGGGATGTGCCAGACAGTCGAGTTGGTGAGATCTCTAGGGCTTTCAGGCACTCAGTCTAGCTGAACTGGTGAGCCCAGGTTCAGGGAGAGACCCTGTCTCAAAGAATAAAGTAGGGAGTTTATCAAGGCACCAGATATCATTGTCCAGCCTTTACATGTAAGTAAGTATACTACACTACACTACACTACACACACACACACACACACACACACACGTTCATATGTACAAAAAGAGCAAGAGCGAGAGCGAGAGCGAGAGCGCGAGAGCGAGAGCGAGAGGGAGGAAGGAAGGAAGGAAGGAAGGAAGGAAGGAAGGAAGGAAGGAAGGAAGGAGAGGAAGGAGAGGGAGAGGAAGGAGAAGGAAAGCATAATAACAAGAAGAGGGTTCCTCCCATGTTGAGGCCACTGCCTCCTGGCCTGGCCTCAGTGCTGATTTCAGCTAAATGACACCTGGGGAAGGAAAACTATAAAGATGTTAAAAGATCACTGTTGGCCAAGAATGGGGTTTGGGGGTGACCACGCAGAACGCAGAGACTCTCCAGGGCGATGAGGAATACTCAGCTATTGGCATTGTTATGAGGGATGTGTGTCATTGAACACCTGCCCAAACCCACAGAATGTACAACACCAAAGGCAAGCCCTATAGAAGCTACGGCTTTGCAGGATGACGGATGGATGCATGCATTAGCAATGAGTTGATAATGAAGGAGGCGGTATTTGAATGAGAAGACCCATGGTGTCCTCTCAGCTCTTCCCTATGGCCAAAACCACTCAACAGGTATTACAGATATTATAGACTTTTATTAAAGACTTTTATAAAAATGCAACATACAAGCCAGGCGTGGTGGCACATGCCAGCACTTGGGAGGCAGAGGCAGGCAGATTTCTGAGTTCGAGGCCAGCCTGGTCTACAAAATGAGTTCCAGGACAGCCAGGGCTATAAAAAAACAAAAAAAACAAAAAAACAAAAAACAAAACAAAAAACCCAACAACAACAACAACAACAAAAATGCAACATACATACACTCACACAGATATATAGAGACAGACACAGAGAGACAGACAAACAGAAACAGAGAGACAGAGATAGAGACACACAGAGAGAGAGAAAAACAGAGACGGACAGAGCCAGAGAGGTACAGATATATATATATATATATATATATATATATGGAGAGAGAGAGAGAGAGAGAGAGAGAGAGAGAGAGAGAGAGAGAGAAACAGACAGAGGTAGAGAGAGACAGATAGATCTAGAGACAGAGAGACACACAGAGAGACAGAGACAGATAGAAGGGGACAGAGAGAGAGAGAGCGAGGGGGGAGAGAGAGATCTGAGAAAGAAGGGAAAGGGGAAGGAGGAGGAGCCTGTGCCCACGGCAGGGCAGGAGGAGGCCACACTAATCACTAATTAGCTACTCATTGAGAACCTATAAGGAAAGCTAGGAACACGGTACAGGGGTTGGGAAGAGAGCTGGAACCTCTCTGTGAACACCCTTTTATAGTTTTGCCTTTGATTTCAAATTAATGGCTTCCATATTTAATCAAAATAAAAACCCTTGATGTAAGAACATTGAATTAAATTTAAAAACAGTTAAATAATGCCTTTCTAATTTTTTTTACTGGTTCTTGGTGAATTTTACATCCTGTGCTCATCAATCCCACTCATCCCCCACTCCCCTTCCACCTACCATCCACCCTTGCAACCTCCCTACCACGGAGAAAAACCAATCCTGTTGTGGAAGCCGTAGCGTGTCAGTGTATCCCATAGGACACCCTTTTGTCTACACTTCCTTGCTCACAAATGTTCATTGCAAAGACTTGCTGGTCTGGTCTGAGGCCTCTGCTTCTGCTACTCTATGGATGCTGGAACCTCACTGGGGCTTCTCTCAGATATCCTGTTGTTGCCCTGTGTCGTGGAGATCCTATAGTTTTGGATCTGTAGGTCCAGCCCATTCATGTACTCCAGCAGTTCATCGATGGGGTAGATGTTGGGGTGGGCCAATTCAAAGCCCTGACTGGGGATAAGAGGCATCTGAGCTGGTCAGCCTATTGGCTCTCCTGCTCTTGTACCCTCGGGGCTGGCTCTCCAGCAGCCCTGCTACCAGGGCCAGCTTACTCTGCTGCCCAGGCAAGGTGCAGGGCCCACTCTCCTGAGTGTGACTGCCAGTGAGGGCCTTGGCTAGTTTTCCCACTCTCATGACCCCAGGGCTAGCTCTCCTACCTGCCATAGATGTCAAAGGACAAGGGACAGGGAGAGGGAGGGGAGGGCCCAGAAGACATGAGGCAGGGCCAGCTCTCCCACACTCATGCCCTCAGTCTGGCTCACTCCAATATGCAGGGCCAGCTCTACTGTGCTGTCCAAGCAAGGTGTAGGGCCTGCTCTCCTATGCTCATGACCTCAGGGTGCCCTCAGGGTGGCTGGACTGCACTCAGGCCACCATGGTCAGCTCTACTGTGCTGCCCAGGCAAGGTGCAGGGCCTGCTCTCCTGAGTGCCACAGCTGGTGAGAGGCAAGGCCAACTCTCCTGTCCTCATGATCCCAGGACCAGGTCTCCCATCTGCCACAGGGTACTGAGGAGGGGGAAGGTTTCTCTCTCATCCACACCACTGCAAGGGAGACTAATGATAGGGTCAGGTCTCCCATCCTTGTATCCTCAGGAGCAGGTTCACCCTCAACTGCCTTTTTTATTTTTAAGATAGGGTCTCACTGTGTAGTAGACGTGGCTGACCTGGAATCCCTGTGAAGATCAGGATGGTCTTGGAATCCCACAGAAAGTAGAGAGCAATAAAGAAGACATGTGGTACACACACACACACACACACACACACACACACACACTGTATCTGCACACACACATGTCCTCATCCATATGAACATATACACATATACACGAGATATAGCATGACCAGTAGAGGATTTCTCCCCGAAATGTTTGACTTGCTATGGCCTTCAGAAGGCAACCATGCAAACTCAAGTTTAGAGCACTCTGAAAAAAATAAGGGTCTCTATTCTTGAAGAGCATCTACCTTTTCAAAGTCACTCCACAGATAAAATCAAGTATCAAGGAACTGCTTGGACAAGATTCTTCATTGAGAGGAAACTAAAGACAAGTGCCAAGCTAATAAGAGACACCGGAGAAATGGCAAATGTTGTATAATCCTGATGTAGCTACATGGGATTCTCTGAAGGTGAGGGTAAGGAATTATGATTATGAAAGATGACTTCTTCAAATTTCTAGATATCTACAAGTAACTCTCAGAAGGTTCAGGGGAAATGTGACAGTATATGGAGAAAGATAAACTGAGACTAGTAACAATAATGACTGTGGCCACATATTTTTGGCTTAAAAATATGAGACAAACAGACAGACAGACAAACATGCCTTTAGCCCCAGCACTCTAGAAGCAGACACAGTCAGGAAAATCTTTGTGAGTTTGCGCCCAGTCTGGTCTATATATTGAATTCCAGGACAGCTAGGGCTGCATGGTGAAACTTTGTCTCAAACAATAAAATTGACATTTTTTTAAAAAATTAAAAAGAATAAAGAAGAACAAAGTCAGGAGTTGGGAACCATGTTTTCCAGCTCTGGGTCCTCTGTGCCATATCTCAGGAAGGACTACCCAATTTACCTTCTCTACCTTCCTTGACTGTTGCTTCCAGTTGGGTGAACGGACTTCTAAACAGCCCCATGATTCAGAGAGGACACTGTATGCACTTAGAGCCCCACCCCACCCCACCCACACACACTCAAAGCTAAATTGTATCTCATTTGTAACTCACGCCCTGCCTCCTCCCCACCCACCCTCGCCCCTCTTGGTCTACTTGGTTTGAGCTCTGACTCAAAGACATCTGGAAGCTTCCCCTACCCTCTTTACTACAACAGGAAGCCAAACAAGTCAAAATCAGTTCTCTGACCAACCGAAGAATTAATGTCACAGCTCGAGTCACCACCTCTAAATCTGAAGAGACAAATGGACATAGAAATCCCAGCCAGAAAGCCTTAGGTGCTAGAACTGAGAAGGAGTGTATAAATACAAAGTTTCATGGGTCGCTAGATGCTGCATGTGAGTCTTTGAGGCTGAGTTACATTACCAGGACAACATTACCAGGACACAGGAGAGCATGGCTGAGTATGAGAAAATCATTCCTCAGTTCCAGCAGGAAGCGGGGCCATTTTGAGATACACCGGTTCTCTACTGAAGAAGACTGGGAGAGCCCCCATCTCTCCTAGGCAGAAGAGACAGAAGCATGTGACTTCTTATAGGCTTCTGTTTAGCCTCTGTTGGAACTAAGAGTTGAGACAGGAGTGGTAGCTAAGAGGTTTTTGCAAAGAATTGTGAAATTAGCATGCCACGCCATTTTGAGAGGCATAAATATGTAATGAGAGGATATAAATCCAAGACACGTACAAGACCTCCATGACCAAAAAAAAAAAAAAAACCCTAAAGGATGGTCACAAACAAGTGAAACTCCTCTGCGCCTCAGAGAGTTGCTGCCAGGGATAACGGCCACACAGATGCTGTGCCAGTGGCAGACTCTGCCTGAGGGAACAGTTTTCTGTAACAGAACAACAGGTTGCAAGGGCTGAGAAAAACCTGAGCTGTTTTGCCCCTTGCCCAGAGCATTTCAATAGACTTAGCAAGTTCAACCCTCCCCTGGCTTCTGTCCATTTCCCACCACTGACTGGCCCCACTCTGGTTATCCTTCCTGGAAGAATGCTAAGATGCATCCACACCTGCTTAGAAAAGTCCCCACCAGCCCACCCCCTCCCTCTGCAGCCTACACACTCAGTCCAATTAAACCTGCATTTCCAACGGGCAAGTCCCGCACCAGAGAAGTCTCTCTTTGATCTTAATTTAACCTCAATTCTGGTTTCTTTGTTGACCATCCTTATGTAGAAAACTACAGAACTTCTCAGAAGACAAGTAGCAGAGCCAAATAATCAGAGAAAGGTCAATATTCTAGAGGCCTTAGTTCTTCCCAAGTAGTTCTAAAGATTCGACGCTTTGCCCATCAAAATCTCAGCGGGCTATCATCTTGGTATAGTGAGTTGCTTCTAAACTTTCTATAGAAATGCAAAAGGCCCAGAAGAGCCAAGATGTATATACACTAAAGATGTATATACACTAAAGGAGAGCAAGGTCACAGTGTGACTTCAGGATTTACAATAAACCTGCAGTCATCATGGCAGCACGGGACTGATGAAGAAACATTACATAAATCACTAGTCTGGAAAAGCAAGTTCACAAATGGGCCCATGCACATGTAGTCAGTTGGTCTATAATGAAGGGCTGGAAAGCAATTCAGTGGGGGAAAGATAACCTTTTCAATGAATGAAGCTGGAAAATTTACATCAAACCAACAGAAACTCCCAAGGACAAAAACATGACTTTAGACCTCTCACAAAAGATAATTGGTGTTTTATAAACCTGAATGTAAAATACAAACTACGCAGCTTACAGGAGAAAGCGCGAGAGGAATTCCTGGTGACTGTCCTAAGTTTTTTCCTTTTGCTGTGCTAAGATACGCCAACACACAGCGAAGCAGGGGAGGGAGGAATGATGTTACCTTGCAATCCCAAGTTACAATCACTATTGTAGGGATGTGAAGGCCACAGGGCCCTGAAGCAGCCAGTCCCATTACATTCACAGCCCAGAGCAGCGAGACAAGACAACATCTGCTTATTTCTCATCCCCTTCTCTACCCTACACAGTCTAAGGTCCGCACCAGGAAATGGTTCAGGGAAACGAGGGCTCTTCCTACTTTAGGGAACACAATAAAGGCAATCACTTCCAGGCCTGCCCGCAGGCAAGTACGATCTAAGCAACCCTTCCCTGAGACTCTCTTGCCTTGAGACTCTACAGTCAACAGTTTAAGCCAGCGTCGCAGTAACTTTGAGCTTAGTGGTGAATTCTTAGACACGATTAAAGCACAGTCCATAGAGAACAAGGTTGCTAAGGTATACCTCACTGAAATGAAAATCTTAGCTGTGGGAGACATCAATAAAGGAAGGGGAGGAAAACCACAGACTGGAGGAGACTTTGCCAAGCCAGTGTCTGATAAAGAAACGCAGAGAGAAAAGCAGGACACGAGAGAACAGGGCTCGTCAGAGGAAAGGAAAGTTAATCCAAACTGAGATACCTTACACACCGATCACGACGGATAAAATGTCCCCCTTAAGTGATCATAAGAACATTGTAGAAGCAAAGAGTCGAGAACACCATGCTGCAGGCAGTTCATCCCCTTCTTTGGGTTAGGCTACACACAGTCAGGCCAGCAATCGCACCTTTATACACTTGCCAAAGTTATTTGGAAAAGTTCCTTCCAGAAAAAAAAAAAAAAGATGTAAGTGAAAGCTTATTACTACTTTGTTCATAATTGACAAGAACTAGAAGCTACGAACATGTCACCCCATACGTGAAAAGTGAGATGGACAGATCAACATTCACTCGGTGACAAAAACCACAATCTAATGAACCATAGAAAGATACAATGAGCCTTTCATGTAGTCGCTAAGTAGAAAAGTCAGGCTGCAGCCAAATGGTTCCAGTTACAGATATGTCTGAAAATCAGCAGTGCTATTGTGGTGGGAAACATTGTTTTCTGGTTTCAGTTGGAGGGAGGTGAATAATCTGCATATCCCAGGAGGTCCCTAGGAGACCACAATTGCTCTCCATATTGTGACTGCCGACACACAATATTATTATTTTTTTAAATTCATTGAATTTATTACAGCACGAAGAGCAGACCCTAATGAAAACAATGCTTTAAAACTAGCAGGTCAGAGCCTCAGGAAAGAACCAGTTCATAGCAAGAGGCAGTTCCACAGACAGGCAACTGTCCCTGCTGAGAGAATGGAAGCTGCTAACCATTGAGACCCTGGTCCAGTGGTCCTGAGCTCTGAGCCTGCAGCACAGGGCTGCAGTCTCCAAGACTACAGGGAAAGGGGATGCATCAGGATGTTGCGTTGTGGTTTTCTGTGAGGTACATTGATGGTTCTCTAGATGTATAAGGAATCGAACATTTATACAAAGTGACAGGAGTGTCAGGGCCAGGTTTACTGCTCCGGTGGGAACAACTCACAGGTAAATGAACGTTAGGGTTGTAGCCCTGGGTTATTGTTGGAGACACCAGTCAGCCTCATGCTTAGCCAACACAGGCACTTTTACAGATATTGTATGTATATTTTCAGGAGGCATATGTATGTCCTGGTTCTACCCAGCGAAAAGGGCTTGAAATGGTCATGCCCCAGTAGCAACAAACAAGCTAGCGCCCTGGCCTTGATCCATGACACCATTTTCCATTTAAAAGAACTAAGACCCTGCGGAGAAGAGGCTGTTACTATATGAGGTTGAGCAAAACACAGTAGGAGCCCAGAGCTTATTCTGATGCCAGCAAGCAAATGACTAAATATTAACAAATAAAACACAATACGGGGATGAAGTTAGAGCAGAAGGGCACAAAAAGCCAACAGAGAGAGCTATCCTAGAGGTAAGAGCTGGACCGGTCTGAGAGAAGCATGGTAGTAAGGAGGACAGATTAAATCTCCACAACTCCACAAGTCCATGCAAATATCAGGAATGACTGAGAATGATGGGTAAGAGACAGATTCCCTCAAGATACCAAATTAATGGTACAAATGAGGAAAGAACATAAACCTTCACTCCATCAGAGGAGTTTTTGCTCAGCAACTCTGTCTTTGTTAGGGTTTCTATTGCAAGATAAAACACCATAACCAAGAAGCAAGTTGGGGAGGAAAGGGTTTATTTGGCTTATACTTCCACATTGCTGCTCATTATGGAAGTAAATCAGGACAGGCACTCAAACAGGCCAGGAACCTGGAGGCAGGTACTGATGCAGAGGCCATGGAGGGATGCTGCTTGCTTATCTTGGCTTGCTCGACCTGCTTTCTTATAGAACCTAGGACCACCAGCCCAGGGAAAAGTACCCACAATGAGCTGGGCTCTCCCACATCAATTGCTAATTAAGAAAATGTCCTATATCCAGTTCTTAAAGGGACATTTTCTCTATTGAGGTTCCCTCCTCTCTGATGACTCTAACTTTTGTCAAGTTGATGTAAAACTAGGTAGCACAGATTTCCTTTCTGAGAGTACAGCATGGAGTCAGGGGGGAAGATAATAAGGAACTTTATAAACATGATGATATCAGCCGTGTGGTCACTGTCAACACTTGCATCTACAAGACCCACATGACAAGATCTGCTTTAAACAGCCCATTGTTCCTACGGGCTTGCTTTCCCTAAACCCACGCACCAAACACATCTAGTGGGTGGGGATGCTACAAAATAGTTGGTAAGTACACATCAAAATTGTCAAACTGGTCACAAATAAAGAAAAGATGGAATTGTCACAGTCCAGAAGAGCCCAAGGATACATGACATCTCAGTGTCATGCAGCCTCCTGGAAGGGATTCAGGAACTAAAAAAGGTATTAAGTAAAACTAAAGAAATCTGCATAGATTGTGGACTTTCATTTAGCCAACAGTGGTGGCATGCTCTTTAAATCCCAGCACTCAGGAGGCAGAGGGAATCCGATCTTTGTGAGTTCAAGGTCAGCCTGGACTACAAAGTGAGTCCCAGGACAGCCAAGGTTGTTACACAGAGAAATCCTGTCTCAATCTATCAATCAACCAATCAACCAATCAATTAATCAATAAGAACATAAAATTTATTGGAAAAAAAAACAAAGAGCCTTGTTCTGATTCCTTTCTGTAGACGGTAGAGACATGGGTCAGGTCTGAGCACCTCCATTCATCTCTCATTCTTCAGCTGAAAAACTCTTCCTCCGTTTCTCCAGATTCAATCACTGTGGAGTTGGAATAGCTTGAGCCTCTGAGCCTAGGTCCACGTACTCCTGGTTTCAGCCTTTGGAATGACACGGGGTGACTTTCCTTCCACAGACTCACCCCTGAGTCATTCCAAGACACTTTCCTTAAACCTTTGTCCAGGAGTAAAATATGTAAAACTTTTCCACCATCCTCCGTATGTTGAATACTTCATTCCCTGCACACACTCCTGTAACTACCTTTCTTGAAGTGAGATTTAAATTCCTGTTTTCCTATTGTATTTTGCTTAGAACTGAGGTTATCATCTTTAGATTGTACATGCCCTTTCTTCCTACTCAAAGACAATACCGTTCTGATTTCAAATAGCTACTTCAATGAAGGGAGATAAATGTAATTAAAGGTTGTCTTATATATCATTATATTCATTAAAGCTACCCCACTGGTAAAGTTTCAAATAGTGCATTTAGACTCCATATTTTATCCAGATTCCCTCCCCATTCAATGCTAACAACGGTGCTGTCTGGATGTGTTAATGCTTTCAGCAATGCACATTGTGCTAAAGACACATAACAAACACACTTAAGTGCATGCCTTTGCTTGCTAGTGAGCTTTATCTACAACAGCAAGATTCTAATCTCTAATGAGAATGCATTCCAGCAGCGCTTTCCTCAGACGGGTTTGCCGAAGCCTAAGAACTATTCACTCAGCATCATAGAATTCAGTGGAATGGAGGGTGAGGTTTTCATGCCATGCATAAAACCAAACATGGCAATAAAATAAAAAATGGGATGAACTAGCTCCCAGGGAAATGTAGATATTACTGTATTCAGAAATGAAAACTGGAAAAAATAAAAACTGGAATTAGGTGCTACCTTTATGCACACCAGAGTAAACATTTTTGAACATCTCCCAGCAATGGCACAGGACACCAAGTGATTAGACCTTAGAGGACTTCACCTGCCTGCATGGGCCTCCCTCCAGGACTTTCCTGCCTGCCTTTCCTGGCTTCTCCTCACAGAAACATTGTTTCAGCTGTAAGAACTTCAGTTAACACTTTCCAAAAATTCTCAAGTAAAATATCATACACACGAGTGCATACACACAAGCACACACACACACACACACACACACACACACACACACAGACTAGGTCAACAGTTCCACTCCCCCAGTCCCTTTAACTAACTTAATTGCATCCTACACAAATCTTCCTCTGAGGCTGCTTTCGGTACATGATATACCGTGTACCTTACACATACTTTGATATACCGTGTACCTTACACATACTTTGATAAAAAGAAATATTTGTTTGACCTTCTTGAAAACAGTCTGAGGGCCAAGTGAGGCTGGCTATCACTGATCCTGGGAACCTTACTTGGTTCAGAGACTTAGCATTAGTTCCATGGGCCTTGACAACTTATCCATCTCTGTCTAAGCTTGTGATAGCTGAGGTTGCCTGGTGGGAGGAATGCTAAATCATTTTTCTGAACAGCTTCCGGTTAACCTTCTTTACAGACCCAGAGGCAGCCCTGGTGGTTCAAAAAGAACCTGCTCGGGAGTAATAACTGAATTGTAAAGCACATTGCCACTCCTGTGTGCACTTTGGAGAGCACATAGGATCTTTCCTGTCCCCATAATCACTGAGTGACCCCAAGAAGATGCTGCTGTTACACCGTGAGCCCCTGATACCTTTGAAAGCAGCAGGCTCTCAGAGCCGTCTGTGCTTCTCTGCCCCTGGCTGGAGAGCTTGCTGTATGGCCATCACTGTCTCCACAGCTACTCTAAGCTGTGTGATTCTGTTTTACACCTGGAAAAACATTCCCAGAAGTTAGGCTGCAAACCAGAGGATTCCTGAACACCTGTATCTGAAAATTCAGAATGTCCTATTGTTGCCGAGGTTGGCTTCTGTGCCTTGCTCAAGGAAATTGGGGATGGCCAATCAATTAAACCTTATGTGTCAATTCAGATCTAGCTAAGGCTCAAGCCTTGTCTAAACTCTGGATTTTAACTCAAAAAAAAAAAAAAAAAAAATGAGCCTGGCTAATTAAAGATGTCTGCCGGGAATGGGAAGCGATCCGATGGAGACACTTGAGTGCTTTAGATCTTCCATGATGAGTAAAGACTTATTTGTGGCCATGAAATGATTAATCAGCATACTAAATATGCTCATTACCGTCTCAGGTTTGTTTAGGGCACGACCATGGTAGGAAATGTGCCTTCTCAAGGTGTTTGCAGGGGTGTGTGTTTCTCACTATGCCCCCCCTTTCTCCCTTTCGGAATGGTAATGTATAATCCGTGTCACTACATATCAGAAGTGTGTAATTTGCTTCTTCTGAGTATACGATGGGTTACAAATAGGTTTTAGACTTTGGAATTTTAAACAGCGTTGGGATTGTAAAAGATCATGAGGGCTTTTGATGTCAGGCTAAAAGCATTTTGCTTTATGATACAGCCACAAGACTGTGGGGGTGGGGGTAGGGGGGCTAGAGCGTGGTCTATGATGGTTTGAACGATAGATGTGTCCCAGTGCCTCAAGAATTTGAATGCTTGATCTCCAGTTGGTGGCACTGTTTGGAGATGCTTAGGAATTATGGCTTTGTCGGTAAAAGTATGTCACTAGGATGGGCTTTGAGCTTTCAATGTCTCCTGACATCCAAGTTTGCTCTCTGCTTGCTGCTTGAAGTTTGAGATATGATCTCTCAGCTTACAGATCCAGCCTCCATGGCTGGCTGCCTCCATGCATCTCCCAGAGATGGTGATGGACTCTTATCCCTCTGAAACCATAAGTCCAGATTCATCTTTCCTTCGATATGCTACTTTGGTGGTGGTTTTCTTATCGCAGTAATAGAAAAGCAGCTAATTCATAGGCAGGAGTGAGCTGGGTACTGGGAACCAGACCCTTGTCCTCCACAAGAGCAGAACACACTCTTAACTGCTGAGCCACATCTTCAGTCACCCCACCAGCCTCTTGAGCAGCATCCACTTTCTCTCTTCCAGGTTGTAAGCCCCGCCCGTGAGTTGTCTGCAAACCCTGCAAAGTGCTTGCTTGTCACTTGCAAAGCTGGAGCAATGCTATCTTCCAACTGCTTGTTTGATGTTAACATTATTCTGAGAATTACACCCTGGCCAGCATGATATTTTAATAAGCCTCTGTCTGTTCGAGTTAAGTCAGATGGTGCTGAGCGAATAAGACCCTGGAACGGGGAGAGATGGTCCTGCTGTGCCTGTTGTCCACGGCTGGGATAGACATCTGTGCCTGTTGTCCACGGCTGGGACAGACATCTGTGTCTTGTCCCACAGTTGAGATAGACCTTGTCTAGCATTCCGTTTTCTCCAGCAGTGGAAGGTGTACATCCTAAGGCTAGTGTTTCTAGAGTGTCATTTTCTAGAAGTGATCTTGCTGGGGTTTGTCATGGTGAAGGGCATGTTGGGTAGGTGGGTGCTCACAAAAACTTCAGGGCTTAGGTCAGTAAGTCATCTCTGGGACACAAGAAGCTGGGATTCCTCAGGTCTCTGTAGTGAGACACTCAGTAGGCCGTCTGAGAGGATGAAATGTGAGAGGAAGGAGACAGGGCCTGTTTGCAGCTGAGCCCAGGGCCCCGGGTTGGGAAGGGAGAACACTGCCTGGAGACAGGAAGAAAGGCTGCACACTAACCACCTATCCACACTTCCTCTCCTTCCCGCCTCTCTGATCATGCGAGTGTGAACAGGCCATTTACAGTTCCCTGCAGACACTAGATACTTACTTTAAGGTTTTGATTTGAAAAGACCCAGGAATTACTAAAGAAACTGAGTTAAACAGAATCCCCAACACTAAACAAGAAATATTTGACACAGTGAGCCAGGCAAATACTGGTGTGGTGTCCGAGGGCAGTGTTGGGTAAAGAGGAGTTCCTGCATGGAAACAAAGTGGGGTGATGAATAAGGAGGAGGAGGTGAAGGGGGACAGGAGAGGAGAATGGGAGAGAGGGACAGAGAGAGGGAGATAGAGGGAAGGAGAAAAGGAAGTAGGGGAGAGGGAGAGAAGGAAGGAGGGGAGAAAGAGAGGGAGGGAGAGAAGAAGGGAGAGCGAAATGGAGGGAGAGAAGGGGGAGGGAGAGAGAGTGAGCAGGAGAGGGATATAACAGAAAACCCTGGAAGTCTCTGACTGTGGTATCCAAGGCCAACAGTACAGCGCAGGCGTGCTGTCAGAGACAACTAGTTTTAGGGTCACGGATACCTCGCTTTAAATCTAGGCTTCTCCCATGCCAGGAGAGTTTGCAGGGGTGGGGGGTGTTTGTTTTTGTTTTTTTGTTTTGTTTTGTTTTTGCCACACAGGTCTGCATCTTCTGCAGAAAGTGGGAATAAAAACCTGCCTAGGAGGACTCAAATCAGGTGTGGGGGCGGAGTGTCCAGCACCTTCCAAGAGTCAACACCAAGGCCTGGGTGGGATTGGCCATCTGTAGGAAGCCGTGTGCCGAGAGCAGACGGGCTTCGGAAGTTCCGTGCGGTGGGGGCCTGCTTCCCTTCGCAGCTCCCAGCACTGGTCCAGAGCTCGAGCTTATAGCTGCAGCTGCTTCTGCCTCCCACATGGTCGGCTTCTCCCTCTGCTCTTGAAACCTTGCCTCTCTTATCCTGAGACTGACAGGTGTCGGTGGGGCCTTTCACTCCTTGCTCTTGGTCTTATCGGTCTACATGGATTCGGATAGGGAAGGCCTGGCTGGGCGGTGGGATCGGAAATGAGGCTGGGGACCCACACCCCAGCACACGTGTGTTTCCTGCTGGGTCCTTCCATGCTCCTGGCTGTTGCAGTCCTTCCTGTCTGACAGCAGATTTTTGTGTCTACACAGCCTTCCTTCTCAAATACAAAGGGCTGCCAGACGGGATTTGAAATGACAAGCCGGGTGAGACCGGGAGTGTTGTCTGTCTGCTCAAGCTAATTTTGTACTTGTGGTCCAGAGCCTCAGGGGCAGACAAAGCACTGGCTTGAAGAGTGGCAGCCTCTCCCTTTTCCGAAATGACTTTCAACTCTTCAGTCAGTCCTCAGAGGGCCTGGGAGCATCCTTCTCTATAGATCCCATCAGTGAGCACCAGGACAATTGTCCCAGATTTATACTCAGTCTGAGCTGAGAAATGTGGTGGCAGAAAGACTTCAGAGCACATGGAAGGCTTGCCCTCTGACACCCTTCAGGCAGTCTCTTCCCCCGGCCCAGGAGCAATCACATAAGGGTCGTATGGAGAAACTGCATGGGAGAAGAAATAAAGTACCTCTGAGTTTGACTCAAATGGCCAAGGGAACTGTTGTAGTGAACAGAGTCTTGGAAAGATAAGAAGGTTGGGTGAGGAGATGGGGTACAAATGGGGTGTATGGCCTGAGGTGCTCAGGACACCAGAATTTCCACGTAGGGATACACCACACACTATACACCCCACATACACATATCTCTCTCTCTCTCTCTCTCTCTCACACACACACACACACACACACACACACCACATACATATATACTCCACACACACCACATACACATATTACACACGCACAGTCATATCACATTACATGCTACATACACATAGACACATGCATACCATACACCCCCATATACCACACACACTACACTACACACACACATACACATACCACACACACATACACACACATACACTTACCACATATGCATACATACACACACACTATACACACATACACATACCACATGCACACCACACAATATACATGCCACACGCACACACCACACATACCACATACTACACACACACATACCACACACACACACCACACATACCACACACCATAAACACACACACACACACCACACATACCACACACTACACACACACACACACACACATCACACACCAAACACACACACATGCACACAACACATTACTCCGCACTAACATGTATTAACAGAGGAACACTTCCTTGTGCCAATCAAAAGAAACAATGAGAAAATAAAGACTTTCAACAGTCCCACCCTCATGCCTACCCCTGCCCTGTGTCTCCCTCTCCTTCCTTTTCTCCTAAAGCCACTGCTCATTTTCAAACAGAAGACAGCATCCTTGTTTCCATGTTTAAAAACTACAAACAAACAAAACAAAACAAAGAAAAAAACAGCATGCAGAATGAGTGATTTCCCAGAGTTGTGAGCTGGGCCTGCTCCACCCCTGGAATGCTAGCACTAGAGAGCAAGGCAAGTGACTCTCCTCTCGGCTCCGTGGGATCAGTGCCTGGGAACACTGACTCAGCCAGTGACATCTTACAAGCCCATCCCACCACACTTCTCCCCCAGAACCGTCCCAAGGCTCAAGGCCAGCAAGCCCTGTTTGAAACATTCTGGGTGATCAGAGGCAGCCTTGAAGGTTAATACAAAGACCAAACTCTATCCAGCCTCACCACACGAGATTTCTCCTCCAGACACTCATGCCTAGCTATCACATTCTTTCTGTCTCTCGGTCTCTGTCTCTCTCTCTCTTTCTGGGAATGTAATCCCTCCGCCCTGCCCAGTGATAATGTAGCCACTACAGACATCTAGAATACAGTACATATAATCTCAGGGGAATAGGTAATGCCTCTGGTATCTCTACCCTCGAGACCCAGAGAGATGTCACACTATCTGTGTTTACACAAGGACAGATTATTCCTACTGCTTATCATATTTACAGAACCCTACTTCTGCTTTATCTATAGTGTTGTGGACGTTCTGCTGTTAATATGAAAGTCGGGTGATAGGGCTCACAATGATGAACTGTTTCACACCCACCACTGTCTTTAGTATGTCAGGGTTTCACACATCAGCGGCACGGAAAGGATGTCCCTAAAATATAAGGACAAGCAGCTGGTCCCCTCACCCTGCGAAGGAAAAGCAAGGATAGGTGTATTACCTGTGGGAGGGTGTGCACATGAAGAAATTCATATGTCACCCGTAAAGACCTTCTCCCACTCATAATTTAATGTGAGGAATGTTAATTTACTCAGTAATTAACAATGACTAATTCATGTCAATAATGTATTTTTTTTTAAAGCAGACAAAGAGCGTGGCATCTTTACTGTATTTTTATATGCTGTAGCGTGATTAGATCCAGCCAGTTATCAACACTGCCATGTACAGAGGAGTCAAGCTTTCAACAAATGTTAGGTACCTGTCTATGCTACAAACATGTGAGTACACATGAGCATGTTACACACAGCCCCTCCATCCTGTGAGTCAGAACAGAATCTGAGTGAACAATTATGATGGAATGAGAGACACAGAATGTGATATGAAATCATACAGTAGGGAAAGGAGCTTCGAATATAATTAGGACCTAATTCTGTGAGCAGTGCATGCATGTGTACATCCATGCACATGTGTGTGTGTGTGTGTGTGCATTTATCTGTATATGTGTCTGTGTGTGAGTGCATGCATATGTGTGTTCCTGTGTATATATCTCTATGTGCACTTATGTGTATGTGTGTATGCATTTGTGTGTCTGTTTATGTGTATGTCTGTGCATCTATGTATGTACATGTGTGTGTGTGTAACTGTGCATGTTTATCTGTCTGTATAAGAGTATATGCCTATCTGGGTATATGTATTAGTGAATCTCTGTGTGTGCATGTATCTCTCATTCTCTGTGCATGTGTGTGTCAATGTGTTTATATGTGTGTTTGTGTGTTAATGCAGGTATGTGGGAGCGTTTGTCTGTATGTGTGTGTATGTGTCTTTTTCTTTTTGTGTGTGTATGTATGTTTGTGAGTCTGTGTGTGTATTTGTGTTTGTGAGTCTTGTATGCATGCATTTCTCTCTGTGTAAATGTGTTTGTGAGTCTCTGTATGTATGTGTGTGTGTATGCGCATGCATGCATGTGTGACTTTGTGTTCATAAAGAGGCTACGGGAAATTTTTCCTCTGTCTCATCTGCTCTGGAAACAGAGGCAGGTGGATGTCAGTGAGTTCAAGGCCGGCATCTTACTCATCTGCTCTCAGCTCCGCTGGTTCACCCTCATGACGTGGCCACAAAAGCTATAAAGTAAGCTGAGATATACAGTCTTTGTCATAGAGGGACTTGCGTACAATTAAATTGGGGGAAGGAATGTGCCAAAGAAATCACTGAGGATTATAATGTAAGCCTTACTCAGCCACAAGCCCTCTTGAAGCCTTCACTGAGTTTGCACTTCCTGTAACCGGCTCCACCATGGGACAGAGCACCTTTGTTGATTTTTTAATCTGCATAATATTCCTCACTGTAGGAATCACAGTTGCCTTTCCCCTGAGCACCTGAGCATTCTCGCCTGTTCTGTCCTCTTCTAGATTCTTCTGCACTGACCCAACACTGTTCCTGCTTGTTCATGATGTGATCGCTAATCCACACTTCAGAACACTTGAAGTGGAGCTCAGAACGGCCTTTGTAAATTATTCCCTTTCATCCTCTTTGAAGTATCTCGTGCTTTTTTATTAATTAAATTTGTTCTTTGACTGTTCAAGGTCCAGAGAAAAAGTGAAAGTTGAGTGTTCATTCCTAAACAGGACCCATCCTATCCCACTTGGCAAGGCTTAGGGAACACGTAGAAAGGGAGAGTGGAAGGGTGTATGAGTCTGAAGAAAGGGGGTGGGGACATGGCCTGGGGGCGGAGCCATATCCTGGAGGCGTGGCGTGATTTTGCAGCCATAACTCACAGAGGCTACATAAGACGGGCTCCAGCAGTATCAGTCGTGGTTGGAGCTGACAGCACCCCACCCCACTCTGCTGAAAGAGACTGGAAAGATGGCTCAGTGAAGAAAGCCTGTTGCTCTTCCAAATGATCCAAGTTCAGTTTCTGTATTCTTGTCAGGCAGCTCATCAATCCCTAACTCCAGACCTGAGGGATCCAACATCTTTGGCCCCAAGGGCACCTGTGTTCATTCGTATAAACCACAGGACGTGTGCACACATGCAATAAGAAAGCACACAAACCTTTCAAATGAGAACCATTTTCTGGAAGTTCATTTCTCAATGGGCTTTCTCACTGACAAAAGAAAATGCCCTTGAACTATTGATTCACACACAGAGACCACACCTTATTCTTGCTAACCACCACAGTTTAGGTCTAGCAATGGTTCATTTAATGATTTCTCTACTGGGAGAGGTGTTAATCTTGATAAAGTTTTCTGTGGAATAAATTCTAAGACACAGATGTGTGGACTACGTGTTGTGAACATTTAAAATGCTCATAAGAGTTCCTCGCTGCCTTCCCAAAAGGCTTTGCACTGAACACCCCAACAGGAGTGTGAGAATGCTCTCCGCTCAGCAGCGATGGGCTGTGATCAATATGTCTAATTATTTCCTATCCAGTGGGTATCAAATTTGAACAAGTTGTTGGTTCCCTTTCTGTTTCCCCGATTCCTGGTCACAATGGACAAGCTCATGCATTTAGTCAGTTGCCTGGCTAAGTCCCTGATCTGTATTCCTTCTCTGTTTTTTGCATTTTAGAACTTACAGGGGCATTTTATGAGTTTTGAATATTAATCCTGCTATAATTTGTATCACAAACATTTCCTCTTAGACTGTGGCTTGTTTTTCTCAGAAATTTATTATGAAAACTTCCAAATACTCAGCAGTTTGAAAAAAAATTTTTTTAGCTTTCTCTACAGCAGCTTTTGTATACAATTTAATTACATGTTACACATCTGGAAACAGTGTTGTTCTTTTTTTTTTTTTAAACTCCTGACATTTTGCACCCTATCTACCTAAGGGCTTAATTTATTCCAAGGTCATCAAAACATTCCCCTTCACATTAGCATATTACTGCCTTAAATGTAGATTTTTTTTTTAATGCACCTCATTTGAATGTGAGCCAGAGGGCTGTGAGTGTCTAATTTTCTCAAGTCAATAGCACTGGGGTCACACTCTCTCCAGCTGAGGCACAAGTGTCCATTCCTGTTTCTATTTATATGGAATCTAGCCATCCCATAGGCTTTGTGTATGCATGGAAACGTGTCTGATGTCTGTCTTATTCTAACAGTCTATTGGTTGACATCCACGGCCCCACAGATTTAATTATTCTCTTTATAACTTGATAGGTTAGGTACACCACTCCCTATTTTCTTTCACCACGTTTTACTTTGTATTTGTCTCTGCCTTGTCAACTTAAAAAAATAAAAGAATATATCAGTTTTATGTTCATGTGTACCTGAGTGTGAGTGTAGGTATCACATGCATGCAGTACTCACCAAGGCCAGAAGAGGGCATCAGATACCTTGGAATTGGAGTTACAGCTAGTCATGAGTTGCTAAGACACACTTATCCATCACTTGACTTTGTTCTCCTCACAACTCACCTTGGTCACTCCTAGCAATGGCCAATCTTGGGTAAAGGAAGGGGGATGGGCATTTGACCTGACACTCCATCCTTCCCCATTTCTGTCCTGTAGTCCCTCGCTTATGAGCAGATGGTGGGCTTTTTGAATGCATGGAAACATGTCTGATGTCTGTCTCTTACAAAGACTCCCTCTGCAGTTTTCCCCTGAAATAAAGGCTACGCTATCCTCTGTTGCTCATCCAGTTATCTGTCTGACCTTCCACGTCTAAACATTAGAACAAAACTGTAAGTTTGCTAACTACTTATCAAATACTTTTCTATAACTTGCTTTGAACAAGATGGCTAAGTTTATAGGATCCCGGTTGCCTAACCTGCCATTTCAACTGGGTTCTCTGTTGCTGTGAAAAGACACCATCAACAAGAACAACTCAGTGTAGAAAGGGTTATATATCAGCTTACAACCCTGGGATTGTACTCTCCATCTGCAAGGGAATTCTGGGCAGGGGCCTGAAGGCAGGAGCTGAAGACAACGGAGAGGCACTGTTTTCTGGCTTGCACCTCATGGCTCCCTCATCCTGTTCTCTCATACAAGTCTGGATCACAGCCCGGGGTGGTTCTAACCACAGTGTGCTGGGGCCCCCACACCAACCTTTAATCAAGAAAGTGCCCCACACACTTGTATTTGGGTCAATCCGATGGAAGCATTTTTCTCAACTAAGGTTCTCTCTTCCCAGGTATGCAGATGTGTCTAGTTCTGTGTCAACTTAACAAACACCAATGCAATGCCTGTAGAACGGAATTAATAATTTCACTCACCTAACAGGAAGTTTTGTGATGCTTAGACAACCTATTTAGAATATTCACAACTGATCCATAGCAGTAACTTGTACTCTGACCAGTATTTCTATAATTGGTATTAACCATTTGTCTTCCGTAATTACTGGGCCAGGTCAGGTTGCACAACTCTTCTTGTAGCTCTTACTCCACGGTACACAGTGCCCGTGTCTGTCACACAGAATGCAACGGTGCCAAGACCCACTTGCCACCTCCCTGAGCACTGTATTCTCTGGTTCGTCAGGTATTAGAATATTGATGCACATTCTCGCACAATGAATTCTCTAAATGACCACGGGAGGTGACTAGTTAAGGACATACAGAGAACTGATTAAGGCGGAAACAAATGGATAGTCTGCCCAAATAAGTCCAGGAAAGCATTATATCCAAACTGGCTGGCTCGGCACGGCAGGGGGCCTGAGCTGAGAGCTCAAGAATGTGACCCAATTTTCTGAGGCAGTGGGGGCCTTTAGTTCAGCTGAAATCGGAAATGTTTTATTACAGCGCTGCTAGAATTTTGCACAGGATGACTGTCTCGGCCAGGGTGTCTGCGGCTCTTAAAAGTCCCCTTGTCACATTTTCTATCACAGTAACACACTCTCATGGGCTAACATCCTGAGTCGCTCCATCCTCCTCCCTGTGCTTCTCCCCACGGAGAGCAGAAAAATCCTGTGAGATCACAGTTGGGCCGTGAGAACAGAAAAGGTGACTTAGGACTTTTCAGGTTTCTCCCCTGGTGGCCAAGGGCCACTCAAAAGCACACTTGGGCTCCCAGCAGAATCCGCTGGCCTCAGACGACTTCAAAGCTATGAAGTCGCTCAGCTACTCCAAAACAGCTCCCCCTGCTGCCTTATGGTGGAACAGACCTGACATGGTCAGTCCTAGAGATGAAGAGAGGCTACCCCGAGGCCACTCAGAGCCAGCCTGTCTTACCATCCTAGGCTTGCATGTATTGTTGGCTTTGCTGTGACTCTCTTGTCCTCACCCTGTTACTTCCTGGTCACCTGTAATGGTATTCTGGGTTGTCAACTTGACAACATCTGGAATGAACTACAATCTGGAACTGGAAGGCTCACCTGTGATCTTAATTTGGAGGCTGGGAGATAACAAGTTTCTGACCTGAGTCTTGGCATGGAAATCTTGAGGCATAGTGGCTATGAATCCCAGAAGATTAAGACAGGGAGATCTCTGAGTTCAAGGTCATCTGGGACAAAGCAAGTCCCAGACCCAGGTGTGGCGGCACACACCTTTAATCTGGGCCACACCTTCTGCTGGAGACCTACCTAAGGACATTGGAAGAAAGAAGATTCTGATCTTCTTCGCCTGCTTGCCTTGTGGGACTGAGCAACTGCTAGATCCTTGGACTTCCATTCACAGCTGCTGCTGACCATTGTTGGGAGTTGGGACTGCAGACTGTAAGTCACCAATAAAACCCCTTACTATACAGAGACTACCCATAAGTTCTATGACTCTAGAGAACCCTGACTAATATATCACCCACCCGTTCCTTTCCCAAATGCCATTTGAGAAACGCTAAATCTTGTTAATCTTGAAGGGCTTGCATGAAGGTGTGTGGACACACCCTCAGTAGTGGAGGTAGAGTGGACCGTTGAGTGCGAATGTGGATTTTGATTGGTTTTATTTACTGATGTATCTTGCACCTGAGGCATGGACTGGTGACTCTGTCATAAATCAGCACATACCTCCAGGTTGTAGATGAAGCAATGATGCTAAACACTGATGGTAACAATTAGCTGTCAAAAGAACCTAGAGTCACCTGGGAGACAGGCCTCTGGGCACGCCTTTGGGAGATTAGCTTGACTTCCGTGAGCTGGTATAACATTCCATCTATCCACGGTGGGTGGTCCTGATCCCTGGCAGGGATCCCATCCTGGGTTGTATGAGTGAAGCAAGGGAGCTGAGCAGAATTCAGCCATCCTTCTCTGTTCTCGATTGGAGATGGGATGTGCCCAGATCCTGCTGGCTTGAATTCTCGGCCACAATGGACTGTACACCTTTGAACTGAGAGCCAGAGGAACTCTCCATTTCTTAGGTTGTGTTTGTCATGGTGCTTTAGCACAACAACAGGACAACAATCTAGGACTGGTTATTTGACTGAGACTCTTACAGGGCAACAATACAATCTCCATATTGTATGATGAAGAAACTGAGGCCTAACCAAACTAACCTACCACCAATCATCGTCAGAAAGCTGGTGCTGAGAGCTGACTGCAGCTGACTGGTCCCCAAATATCTTGTCCTGAACCACTCACTAACACTGCATTTGTGCTCACATGGAACCAGAGCTCACCTGGTGCATGGCCTTTATCAGAATGAATTCCCCTGCCCGCTTGGATGGCCAAGTCTCTCTGAGGTGTTCCAACACCTTTGCTGTCAGCGAACTATCCATCTTCTTGTCCCTCAGCTGGTGCTGCCAGCCATCCTTGAAGGTGCCCTTGTCCACTTCCCCATCACCTGCAGAAAGTAAGGCGTGGATCAGGCTGTGCCTTTGAAATGTCATGGTTTCAGTGCTAAGAGTAAGGTGGGGGAAGGGCAGTGGCTGCAAGTGGGCCCCAGCCTGGGGGTGGGGGGTCTCTTCCTAAGGTTCTACTTCTCAGGAATGAGTGGCTTTCTCGTGGCTACCTCTAAACCAACACCCTTCCCTGCTCTTCAGAGTTAAAAGGGTCTTGGGAAAGACAGAAATAGTTGTCTTTTCACCAGCAGGGCCCACCTTCCAAATCCCTCATTGCCCATAACGATAATTTTGCTGGATTCCCCCTGGGAATCTCATCACCATGGGCCTAAGATGCAAATCATGCAGAGATCCAATGACAAGGAGAATCTCCAAGGCTCATCCCCTAAATGGAACAGAGTCCACTTCAGGCAGGTTACACGATTCTAGGGCAGCTTCTGTCCAGCCTTCCTGGGACTTCATTCCTAACAGCCCGTGACACAACACATAGCTGGTGAGTTCTTTGAAAGCAGAGCTTTGCCACACATCCATCTGTCTCTCTTGGGCCAGGCCAGGACCTAACCTGCAAGGCTACTTTTTATAGCTTCACGGTCAGTGACAAGAATGCCCACGGTCTCTACCCTGCCTGCTTCTAAGCCAGGCTCATGGCTGAGCCCTAGAGAAATGTCAGCTTTCAGCCGCAGAACATCTAACACTCAGAGGCCTGGGCCAATCGGAGCATCCAAGCCCTGGAGAGAAAAGCCACTTTCATATTGCCCTAAGGGAAGATGCCAGGCATGCCCTGGGATTCCAGACACAAAGTAAGGACGTGGTGGAGAAAAAGCAGGGTTCACAAAACTCAGATTTAATGTTCTATTCTTGGCCTGTGTTGACAGGACAAATAATGACTCTCAGACAGTCCGAGCCAAGGATGTGACAGAGACAGATGTAGGACAGGCTCAGTCTGAAACTCCGAGTCCTCTGTCAGCTTATTCAGAGCTCTATGCAAAGGAAATAGGTGTAGTCAAATTGTGTGCAAATTCTTCAATTTATTTGGCATTTATGCTGGCTAGTTTTATGTCAACATGACGTAGGTTTCAGTCATCTGAAGAGAGAGACCCTCAGTTGAGAAGATGCCTGCATAGGATCCAGATCTAGGGCATTCTCTTAATTAATGATTAATGGGGAAGAACCCAGCCCATTGTGGGCGATGCCATCCCTGGGCTGGTGGTCCTGAGTTCTATAAGAGAGCAGTCCAAGCAAACCATGAGGAGCAAGCCAGTAAGCAGCATCCCTCCATGGTTTCTGCATCAGCTCCTGCCTCCAGGTTCCTGCCCTGTTTCAGTTCCTGTTCTGATGTCCTTTTGTGATGGCCTATGAATTTAGAAATGTAAATAAATCCTTTCCTCACCAACTGGCTTTTGGTCATGGTGTTTCATCACAACAATAGAAACCCCAACTAAGATACATGGACAGTAGCCAAAAAAGAAAAAAAGAAAAGAAAAGAAAAAGAAATGCTTTTAAGAGAAGATAGGAAAGGATGCTGTCTTTAGCAAGAATTCTTGGTTAGGAAAAGTAGGCCACCTGCAGGTCATCACTCTCCTCCAAATGCAACTGATAGCATCCCCCCACCCCCACCCCCCAGCTCTCTCCCATCTCTTGTCCTGTTGTTGGGGCTTGCCTCTGGGGCTCATGGTCCTGTTTCTAAATTTTCCATTTCAATATTTAACTCAGCCCGGGTTTCCTTTATGGAGTCTACTTTCGCTTTCAGGTCCTGAAATGTTTTATTCATTTCCTCCCACTGTCGGTGTTGTCTTAGAATTCTTTAAGGGATTTATTCATTTCCTCTTTAAGGATTGCTATTATATTCATAAAGACTGTTTTAAGGTCTTTGTCTTACGCATCGGCTGTGATGCAGTTCTCAGTGCTTGCTGTGGTAGGGTTGCTGGGCTCTCAGGGAAACAAACTGTCTTGATTGTTATTGATTGTGTTTTTACACCAGCATCTAGGTATTTGGGTTTGGGAAGACTCTAAGACTCGGTGCTGTCATAGTCTGGTTTTGCTTGGGTAGGAATTGAGTTTCTTGGTGTCTGTTAGCCCTCTCTGGTTCTTAGGAAGGCGTGTCGCCTGGGAGAGAATTATTTTGGGATCCTGCTAGGTATAGCTTCTAGGGGTTCTGGGTGAATGTGTGTGACACTTAGGAATGGGGATGGGTTGATGGGGGGGGAAGGAGGGGGTTCAAATGAGGGAAGAAAGCAGGATCTTCATTGATCTAAACTTTGGTTTTATTATGAATGTTTTCTTTATCTTTCTATTGTAATTAAAACATTTACTGGGTACAATAGCCTGGGCTTTATAATGGCCTGGGAATGGGGGCAGAAGGTGAGGAGAGGTCACTGCAGGTTGTCTGCTATGGAGCTGTGGATGAGCCTGGGTGGGGGCAGGGTGGGGGGATTGGAGTTGGAAGACAGGAGAGACAGTGAAGAAGTGAGGCTTGCTTTGTGCTTCCCTGACCTACCTGTTTCTCTGGCAGGCTTGGCTGCTGGGTGCCCAGGGAATGCCTGCTGGAGCCGGGGTCTGGGATAACAGGATGATTGAAGAACTCAGAGGAGGAGATCTGTGTGAGTCCCTGGAGAGGGGGGTAGAAGGGAAGGGAAGCCATAGCAAGTGGTCTGATGCCAAGATAGGGGTGAGACTGCGGGGCTGTATTGAGAAAATGGTGAAGATTCTCAATTAGCCACGTGGGTGGTCTATGGGTTCCCAGGGAACCAACACTGCTGGAGTTGATGACTCGGGTAAAGCAATGAAGGGGGAAAGAGAAGTTGACAGGGAGACCTGTGTGAGCCACTGGAGATGGGTCAGGGAGAGGGGAGTCATAAGCAGATTGTCTGGTACAGAGCCAAGGGTGAGACTGGGGGATTGGATGAAGGAATCTCAGGCATTGCAGACACGATAGAAGAAACAGATACCGTGGTCAAAGAAAACAGTGAATCGAAAACACTGAATCTAAAAATGTCCTGGCGCAAAACATCTAGAAATCTGGGACACTATGAAAAGATCAAATCTAAAAATAATAGGAATAGAGGAAGAGGAAGAAACCTGGGTCAAAGGCACAGAAAGTATTTTCAACAAGATCATAAAAGAAAATTTCCTTAACATAAAAAAGAAAATGACTAAGGTACTAGGAGGATATAAAGATATATAAGGACAGCAAATAGACTGAGCCAGAAAAGAAATACACCCTGTCCCCCACCAGCACATAATAATCAAAACACTGAATGTACAGAACAAAGAAAGCATATAAAAGCTGCAAGGGAAAAAGATCAAGGAACAGGTAAGGGCAGACTTATTAGAATAATATCTGGATTCTCAGTGGAAACTTTAAAAGCCTGGACAAAAGTTTTATGTTCATGTGGACTCTAAGAGACCACAGATGCTAGCCCAGACTATTATACCCAGCAAAAGATTTGATTACAAGAGATAGATAAAATAAATCACTCATAATAAAACCAGGTTTAAGCAATATCTATCTACAAATCCAACCTTACAGAAGGTGCTAGACGGAAAACTCTAAAGAGGTTAACCATAGCCAAGAAAACACAAGGAATAAATATCCCAGACCAGCAAATCAAGAGAGGGGACACACACACACACACACACACACCAGCAAAATGAAAGGAAAGAACCAACACTCTCAACATCAATGGTTCCAACTCCCCAGTAGAAAGACACAGACTAACAGAACAGATGCAAAACCAGGATTTGTCCTTCTGCTGCATCCAAAAACCCAGACCATACATCAAGAAAAAAATATCATCTCAGGGTAAAAGAATGGGAAAAGATATTCCAAGCAAATAGACCTAAGAAGAAAGTTAGTGTAGCTATTTTAAGTGTCTGAAAAAAAAAATTGACTTCAAATCAAAACTAATCAGAAGAGTCAGGGAAGAACACTACATACTCATCCAAAGAAAGACCTACCAAGAGGACATTGCCATTCTTAACTTCTATGCTGCAAACAATAGCGCCCACATTTGTAAAAGAAACATGATTATACCTTAAAGTACTTACTGACCCTCCATACTAATAGAGAGAGACTTCAAACCTTACTCTACAAATAGACCAGTCATCCAGACAAACACTAAACACACTGCTGGGGCTAACTGCAGTTATAAACTCAATGGACCTAACAGATATTTATAGAATATTTTACAAACACAAAAGACTATATCTTAGCACATCATGAACTTCTTTGCAAAACTGACTACATTTTTGAACACAAAGCAAGTCTCAACAGGCACAAGAAAATTAAAATAACACTGGGATTTCTACCTGACCAACACAAGTTAAAGCTGGATATCCACAACAGAAACAACATACTCAGGGAACCTGAACAACTCATCATTGAATGAAAAATGACTCAAGACAAAAATTAAGAAAGAAATTAGGGGGCTGGTGAGATGGCTCAGCGGGTAAGAACACCCGACTGTTCTTCCAAAGGTGCAGAGTTCAAATCCCAGCAACCACATGGTGGCTCACAACCATCCTTAACAAGATCTGACTCCCTCTTCTGGAGTGTCTGAAGACAGCTACAGTGTACTTACATATAATAAATAAATAAATCTTTAAAAAAAAAAAGAAATTAATGACTTTCTAGAATTGAATGAATACACAACATATCCAATCTTATGGACACAATCAAGGGAATTCCAGAAGGCAAGTTCATAGCACTAGGTACCTATGGGGGTGGGGGTGGGGGGAGAGTGAGCTAGCTAGCTCATACTAGTAACTTAACAGCATACTTGAAAACACTAGAAAAAAGAAGAAATTACAAATAAATAGACATTAAGAAATCATCAGAGCCAGGGTTGAAATCAATATGATAGAAATAAACTGAAAACAAAGAATCAATGAAGTAGAATTGGTTTTTGAGAAAATAAGATTGGCAAACCCTTATCCAAAACAACTACAAGGCAGAGACAGAATACACAAATTAACAAGGTTAGAAATGAAAAGGGAGTTATAGCAACAGACACTGAGGAAATCAAGAGAGTCGTGAAGATATACTTAAAAAAACAAAACAAAACCAAACAAAAAACAAATATACTTCAGCAAATCAGAAAAATCTAAAAGACATGGATAATTTCCTCAGTTACACCACTTATCAAAGCTAAATCAAGATCAGATAGGCAACTTAATCAGTTGTGTAACCACTAGTAATAAAAAAGCAGGAATTAAAAGTTCACCAAGCAAAAATAAAAAATAAAAACTCAGCCAAATGGTGGTATGGCAGAATTCTGCAAGATTTTCAAAGAAAAATTAATGCCAATACACCTCAAATTTGTCCACAAAACAGAAACAAAGGAATATTTCTGAATTTGTTTTTTGGGGTCACCGTTACCCTGTTACCAAAACCACACAAAGACTCAACAAAGAAAGAGAATTATAGGCCAGTTTCCCTTATGAACAGAGCTACAACAATTCTCAATGAAATCCTTGCAAACCAAATCCAAGAATACATCAAAAAGATCACCAACTATGATCACATAGGCTTCATTCCAGAGATGTAGAGATGGCTCAACACATAAAAAAAAAAAAAAAATCAATAAATGTAATCCAGTATATAAACAAAACGAAAGAAAAAACCCACATGATCATCTCATTAGTTTCAGAAAAGACCTTTGACAAACTCCAAAACCCCTTCATGATAAAAATGCTCAAAGAAACTGGGGATACAAGGGATATACCTCAACAGAGTAAAGGCAGCTTACAGCAAGCCTGTAGCCAACATCAACTTAAGTGGAGACAAACACAAAGAAATTTCATTAAAATAAGGAACAAGATTGTTCAATCTTTCCATATCTATTCAATATAATACTCGAAATGTTAGCCAGAGCAATAAGACAGCTGAAGGAGATCAAGGGGTATTAATTGGAAGGGAAGAAGTCAAAGCATCTTCATTCGCAGATGATATGATACTCTACCTAAGTGACCTGAAAATTCTGCCAGGTAACTCCTACAGCTGAGAAACACTTTCAGCAAAGTGACTAAATAAACTCACAAAAATTAACAGTCTCCCATTTTACAAATGACAAAGGGACGGAGAAAGAAATCAGAGGAACAATACTTTTCAGAAGAGCCTTAAATAATATGAAATATCTTGGAGTGTCTCTAAGCAAGCAAGTGAAAAAATTGTATGATAAAAGCTTCAAGTCATTGAAGAAAGAAATTGAAGAAGATTATCAGGAGACGGAAAAGATCCCAAGCCCATGGACCAGTAGGATTAACACAGTAGAAAATGGCCATTCTAGCTGGGCGGAGGTGGCACATGCCTTTAATCCCAGCACTTGGGAGGCAGAGGCATGCAGATTTCTGAGTTCAAGGCCAGCCTGGTCTATAGAGTGAGTTCCAAGACAGCCAGAGCTACACAGAGAAACCCTGTCTCAAAAAACAAAACAAAACAAAACAAAAAAAATGCCATTCTGCCCAAAGCAATCTACAGATTCAGTGCAATCTCCATCAAAATTTCAACACAATTCTTCACAGGTCTCAAAAAAATGATTTTTTTCAGCTTCATATGGAAACACAAAACATCCAGGATAGCTAAGACAATCCTAGACAATAGAGGAACTGCTAGAGGCCTGATTCCTCACTTCAAGTGTACTTCAGAGCTATAGTAATAAAAACAGCATGGTGTTAGCACGAAACCAGACAGGTGGGTGAATGTTATCAAATTGAAGATATATATTTGAAGATATATATATATAATATATATATGATATATCATTATATATTATAATGATATATATGATACATATAATATATAATGATATATAATAATGAATATATTCATTATTATATATCATATATATTATATATCATATATATTATATATCATATATATTATATATCATATATAATATATAATTATATGTAAATATATAATATATGATATATAAATATATAATATATATTATATATCATATATAATATATAATAATGAATATATATTTTATATATATATATAATATATATAATTATGCCCATCGACATCTGATTTTTTTTAATAAAGAAGACAGAACTGGGATAAAAAGATAGTATCTTTAACAAAGGGTACTGCCGGGTGGTGGTGGCGCATGCCTTTAGTCCCAGCACTTGGGAGGCAGAGGCAGGCAGATTTCTGAATTCGAGGCCAGCCTGATCTACAAAGTGAGTTCCAGGACAGCCAGGGCTATACAGAGAAACCCTGTCTCGAAAAAAACAAAAACAAAACAAAAAACAAACAAACAAACAAAAACCAAAGGGTGCTTGCTGGTCAAACTAGATGTCTGCATATAGAGGAATACAAATAGATCCATCCTTCTCACCCTGTACAAACTCAGCTCTAACTGGATCAAAGACCTCAAAACCTGATACAGTGAGCCGGACAGAAGAGAAGATGGGGCGCTTGCCTTGGCTGGGCTCACGAGCCGGACAGAAGAGAAGATGGGGCACTTGCCTTGGCTGGGCTCACGAGCCGGACAGAAGAGAAGACGGGGGCTTGCCTTGGCTGGGCTCACGAGCCGGACAGAAGAGAAGACGGGGGCTTGCCTTGGCTGGGCTCACGAGCCGGACAGAAGAGAAGACGGGGGGCTTGCCTTGGCTGGGCTCACTGGTCCAGGAGACGGCTTCTGAACCATGAAAGCACAGGCAGTAAGATCAACATTAATACATGGGACCTTATGAAACTGAGAAACTTCGTCACAGCAAAGGACACTGTCATTCAGAGTGTCAGCCTCCAGAATGGGGATTGTTACAACTACATACCTGATATCATAAAAACAAGTAAAAGAAGAAAGAAAAGCAATCACCAAGAAAACAAGTAACCCAGTTAAAATATGGGGTTCAGATCTAGACAGAATTCTCAAAAGAGGAAGCTTAAATGGCCGAAAACAACTTAGAAAGGTTCAGTATATTTAGTCATCAGGGAGATGCAAATCAAAACTACTTTGAGATCTCATCCTGCACCTGTCAGAATGGCTAAGATCAGTAACACAGGAGACAGCTCATGCTGGTGAAGATGTGGAGCAAGGGAACGCACATCCATTGCTCCCGAGAGTGCAAACTTGTACTTTGGGAATTTGTGTGGTGGTCCCTCAAGAAGATGGGTGTAGAGACGACGGATGCATCACCTGCCAATTAAAAAGCCTATCACCTACGGCTTAGGCAAGAAATAGAGGTGGGACATTCTGGAGGAGACAGGATTCTGGGATGGAGCCAGGCACAGGAAGATAGGCATAGGAAGAGGAGCCTGGGGAGATGTGAGGAGATGGACTGTGGCACTGAGTATGGTAGCCACTCACATGGCAGAGTGTAGGTTAAACTAGTTGGGTTATTTTTGTTATGATCTAGCCACAGAAGAGCCTAGCTATACGGCCACGTATTGGTAAATGTACTTTGAGTCTGAGTCTTATTTCTGGGGATGTGGGGCTGAGAGGAAGAACCAGACCTAACTTCTACAGATGGGAAATGATCTACCTCAAGATCCAACTGCTCTTGGGCACATACCCAAAGGACACTTCATTCTACCACAGACACTTGCTCAATCATGTCACCGCTGCCGTATTCATAGTAGCCAGAATCTGGAAACAACCTTGATAGCCCTCGAAAGATAGTATCCCCCAGCCTTGAACAGGCCTATTCAGACCTATGCTGCCACTGTGAATGAGACCACCTAGGTCTTAGGTCTTCTGACTTAGATGGTTCTATTGTTCTGTCACCTGCTGTTGCTCTTCTCCAAGACTCCACTACCTGCTGAGAGGCTGAACCTGCCTTCCTGAGAAATTCCTGAGGTAGCAGGCAACCTGGCAATTGATACCTTACTATCAACTAGTGCTGTCAGCCTATTTGCTTATAGGCTGGTGACAGGCATCAAGAGTGGATCTGTGGTGGGGAATGGGCTTTTCCTCTATAAGTACAGACTCTTAGTAAACATTGGACTTTGATCAGAATTTGTCTTGGCCTCTTCTTTTCTCGCTGTCTATTCTCTTTATAGCCCTAGCCTGCCTTTCAGGAGGAACCCGGTTTGTGTGGCCATGGACAGTCACACTCTGCACTACCGGATCAGTGCCTTGCTCAGCCATTTGAAAGCACACACACACACACACACACACACACACACACACCCTCACCTGACTTCCACGCCTCCATTACCACTTTTGGATGCCCCCTCCGGAACCATTAGCCCTAACAAACTGTCTTCTGTAAGTTTCCCTTACATGTGTTTCATTGTAGCAGCAAAAAGTAACTGATACACCATGGGAAAAGGTCAATGCACCACACCCCTTCATGCTTCGTGATTATTCGCTCCCAAAGCCAGGCAGACTCTTCCAGATTTGTCTATGGCCCTTTCTGACACATGACTTAATACAACCAGATGCGCCTGGAGTGGCTGCCCAATTTGGGTGCTACATGACTCACACTTATCACACACATGTGGGCCCCTGCCATCTGACCCAAGCAGAGGACTAGAGTAATCCGATGCTTATTACCACCCTCCCCCAAATGAGCTAGCTTCTGACTGGAGGCTGCATCCTATCCCGAGCTCTGGTCCCCTAGGAACAGAAAGAAGCAGTATCAAATGCCAATAGCCACACTTATTTTTATGGGCTGAATTAGTAGAAAGGCTGCCCAGACACGTTTTCTGAGAAAAGGAAGCCATTCCTCTGAGAGAATCAAGCTGTAAAAGCAAGAGGGAACACGGGATTAAGGACACGGGAGAAAGATGGGCCCCAGCAACTGCACAGGCCTCTTATGTGCTAAGTGACATGCCATGGGCTTTATACCTGTCTGAACAGTCTCCTAAAACCCTGTGCAATATATGTTATTATCATCAATTTGCAAAGGTGGATGCAGAGATGCATACAGATTAAGTAGTTTGCTCAAGATCGTGTTGCAGGTTAAGTAAGACTGAAGAAGAAAAACCTGTGGGTATATAGGCTTTGCTTGGAATAAAAAATGCCCTCTTCTCTTTCCCATAGTCAGGAGGATGGCTACATGGCAGTGGCCTGGGCTACTCTGCTGCTTGAGAGCCACCTTCGTCTTCCCTAGGACCCTGCCCTGTGCCCTTGGAACTCTGAGCTCTGTTTCACTATGCTCTCTTATGAGTCAGTGTCAGCAGAGTCAAGCCCAGACAAGTTAGTTAGCCAACTTGTGTTCATTGCTTCTTTCTCTTGATGGGCCCATTATGGGTGCAGGGAAAGGAGATGAAGGGGAGGGGGTGTCTGGGATCATCCACTGAGTAAGGAAGGTGAGCAGGGTCCCCAGTTTAAGATAGTGTTTTCCTTTAGAAGGAATACAGACAGGACCCCTTAGAGATGAACAGAGGCCATGCTGATTGTTGTCTTCCCTCCTGACCAATAATTTGAAATGCAATCAACTTCTCTCATCTCTTGCTGTGTTACATCAGAGAAGAGAAGCAGAGCTATGGTAAGGAAAGCCTCTCACGGGAGAAAGGAGAGGTAGTGGTCCTGCGAGCGCTGGAGTCCTTACATAACAGGCGAGTCACAGGTGACAAGAGAAGGCCACACACAGCACAGTACACCAGGCATTGCAAGCAAGCAATGTCTGCTACATGGAAGGGACTGGAGACTCTATAATCTTGTCAAGTCAACCATCTTTGCTCCCTTTGAGGTTCAAGAGAGTGAGATAAATATGAGGCATGTGGGGCAAATTAAAGATAGCAAACATTAACAATGTGTTATTATGTTATTACCTAGAAGGCGACATTGGTAAGTGTCTTTCCCTTTTGCTGGTTCTGCCTAAGGAACTGCATGTCTGAAGCAGTCTATTAGTTACATCTCTCCTTCTCTTTGGTAAAGAAGCAAATGAAAGAACAAGATAAAGAAAGAAATGAGACCATGTGTCCTTCCCAAGGTCACTAATCCTGTGGTAATGAGCCACAATGAGAATGACCTGGAAGATCTTCCAGATAAAGAATTCAAAAGAGTAAGTATAACTGTGTACAAGCAGAGAGAGAGAGAGAGAGAGAGAGAGAGAGAGAGAGAGAGAGAGAGAGAGAGAGAAACACATAATGAAATGAGGAAGTCAATCCAATATATAAAAATTGAATTCAATAAAGAGATGTAATTGTTGAAGAGAAGCCAATCTGATGTGAAGTTGGAATGGAAAATTCAGCAATTCACACATGCAAAAAAAATTTTAGTGGAAAGCATCATCAACAGAACAGATCATACAGAAAACAGAGTCAAGGCCGGAAGACAAAATAGAAGAATTGGATCATTCAGTGAAATTCAATTATAGCTATATATTTGTGTGTGTGTGTGTGTGTGTGTGTGTGTGTGTGTGTGTGTGTGTGTGTGTAAAACATTGGCAAGCTTTGGGATGTTATGAAAAGAACTAGCCTTCAAATTATGGACATAGAAGAAGTAAGAGGAAGAGAATGAGGAGGAGGAAGAGGAGGAAGAAGCCTCATAGTGAAGGCATAGAGAATAATTTTAATAAATCCATAGAAGAGCATTTCCACACCATGCAGGCATATAGAACACCAAATAGACAGGACCAGAAAAGGAACTCCCATGACATAGTATACTTAATACATTAAAAACACAGAATAAAGAGATGGTATTAAAAGCTGCATGAAAGGTAAAAGCGGGCCCATCAGGATGACCCAGACACTTGTAAAGCCAGAAGAACCTGGATGATAAACTCCAAGTTCTGAAAGACATCAACTATCAATCCAGAATGTGATACCCAACTAAAATATCCATTAAAGTTAAAAGATAAATAAAAGGGCTGGTGAGATGACTCAGTGGGTAAGAGCACCCGACTGCTCTTCCAGAAGGTCCGGAGTTCAAATCCCACAACCATCCTTAAAAAGATCTGACTCCCTCTTCTGGAGTGTCTGAAGACAGCTACAGTGTACTTACATATAATAAATAAATAAATCTTTAAAAAAAAAAAGATAAATAAAAGATAAATAAAATTAATTTCCATGGTTAATAACAGATTAACTAATAGAAATATTAAACATATTAATAGAAATTAAATAGAAATCAAAAACGAAGCCAGCTCTCTGGAGGATACTTCAGTTTGAAGAGAAAGATAAAAACACCCAGGAGGGCACATGGAATAAATGAACAGTGCTAGGTCAATTTTTTGTTTTTTAAAACAAAATTTCCAACTGCTCAATTTACCAAATGAAGACTCAGGAGCCTGATGCTGTGGTAAAAGCCTGCTGGCTCAGAGAGGCAGAGAAAGCACCCAGCGGACCTTCCTCCTCAATGGATGTCCCAGGAGGGAAAAAAACAGCTCTCCTTCTCCACACCGTTTTAAAAACCCATCCTACTGAATGTCCCTCCTTTCTGCTTCCTGTTCGTCTGTCCTCCTGACTTCCTGTCACCCTCTCTGGTTTTTTCCTATGTCCACTCCCTGTCAGCTGGTTGCTTGCTCTGCCTCTTGACCTATGGTTGACTTCACTCAATCTTGTTTACAGTACACAGAAAGCTCTGGGATTAAAGATGTGTGCTAGGATTAAGGCACACAACTTGAACATGTTTTTCCAGTACACAGTCTCAGTGTGATCAAATATCCTACAACGCCATTGGACTAACGGGGTTTGCTAGGGCTGAGCCACAGCACAGCTGGAGACAGGTTTTTCCAGAATACAGTCTCAGGGTTCACAGTGCGATCAAATATCCTGCAACAACTATTAGTCATAAGAGACATAAAAAGACACCAAAAAGTCAACAAAATGGTAGAAATTAATGTACATCTTTCAGTAACTCCTCCAATAAAAAACTTATTAGCATAGAAGATTAGAAAACAGAATCCATTATTCTGTTGCTTCTAAGAGTCGTACCTCACTATATGTAGAGCCTAAGTCAGCAAATGGTTAAAAGGCTGGCCTTGTTTGTAGACTCAAAACCTCCAGTCTCCTATATAGGCAGAACAGAGGGCCAGGTTCTTTGATCATGAGTGTGTCTGGACAATTTGAAGTCTCCAGCTGGAACATAAACTCTCCTGTAAAACATACCATCGGTGTGCAAAGCATGGAGAGGCCCAGGTCACTGACCTGAGCTAGTCATCCTGCATGTATTTAGCAATCTACCAGGCCACTTCTTAAATGCAGCCACACTAAAATGAGGTGTCAGACGGTCGGTCCTCAGCTTACAATGCTTCCGCTTATGGTTTTTAACTTTATGGTAGCACAAAAGCAGTGCACACTCAATGGAATGTGCACTTGGGATTTTGAGCTTTTGTCTTTCCCTGGGCTGACAATGTGTTGTCTGGCAACACCTCCTCTCTTTGTTAGCTTTTGGGATTGCACCACAGCTCACGGTCAACTTCAGGACCAGTGGGACAAAGCTGCATATTCTGTAGAGCAGCTGAGTGTTATGTGACTAAACCCCAGTGTTCCGTAGATTAGGTGTATTAATGCACTTTTAGTTTATCATATTATCCCTTGATGGCCTGATAGAAAGGCAATCCCACTGTAAGTGAATTATGGATGTATACATTTACAATTAAGTAAATTATGTAAGTCTGTATAACTACATTTTATGAATGATCCATTAAATAGGCAATATTCTAAAAGATGAAATAGGCTCAAAGGTTATCACAACTGTATAGATTGATAAGCTTACTGGCAGCTCTTATCTTTGGGTAATAAAATAATGCATAGTGGTATACCACACAGTTAAAAATAAATGTTGAAAGCCCAAGAGCAGCAATAAGAGAACATTTAACAGTGAAATAATTAAAGAAAAGCAAGGACCGGTGGCCAGGATATAAAAGAACTCTGTGTTGAGTGTGGGAATAGAGAAGACCCTGCCTGCCCTTGACACTACAGACTTGCACATGATTAATAAAACACAGCGACATCTATACTCTGAAATAGAAAAAACAAAACCAAAAACAAACACAGCGTAAGATGTCTTGTGAATAGAGGCCCTGGAAGGTGATCTACTACATAACAGAAAACTATGGCTAAAGATACAAGCCGTGGCTTGGCAGAATCACTGGGATTAACCAGGTAGGCAGCTGGGTGCCAAGGGACAAAATCAAGCTGTGTGAAGGCAAAGGTGGGGGTGGATACAGGAAGCTGCCTTTGAGTTGTAGTCCCGTGGGCTATGAAGAGCTGCCCACACTCTACCATGGTCCTCAAAGACCATATGCTGTCCTACCACTGTTGGGTCTGCTGGCATCAGAGAAAGGCCAGCTGGCTACGTGGGACTCTCGGCCCTCACTAAGATTGTGCTCACAGGCTCTTGTAATCCCTTGAGCTAATTGGACACTGTTTCTGTATCCAGATGCTTTCAAAAGTCTGTGTGATGATTCAGAGGTATTACGATTAATCTCATATTGAAAAGGACATCTGTGACACTGCCTCCTCTAAATGTCTTCCAATGATGTCTCCCCCACCACCACTTGTTCACAGCGGTGTAGACAGCCCTGCAGGGCGGAAAGGATCGAGGAGGTATCAGATGACCTTCAACTTCTGCCATCCAAGTTGGAACTCAACGTCATCCTCCAGTAATTAGTTTGGATCAATTAAACTTTTGGCTGGATTCCTGGAAGCTTCCCCAGCCTGAGCTGAAAAGCTGCTCCACTTCCCTTACAGCAAGGGAGGAGGCTGCTGTGGTCTTGAAATCAGGACACGGCTCAGCTCCCTCCAGACCCCTGTGTAGCCATAGCTTCTAACTATATCTCTGGGACCAGAGGCTCCAGTGAGCAGCCGAGAACAATGGGAAAGAAACATACTGCAGTCAAAGGGGAGTCTTTGCTGTCACACCCCTGGCCGGTTCCTAGATGAAAGACCCTTAGCATGTTGCGTCATGGCAAAGCTGTCTACATTTCTGTGTCCCTCTGAGGGATGTCAGGACCTTGAGGTGAAAGACTGGGTTGGATTTAATCCTGGGGTATCTGGGGCTAGATGATAGAATAAATGATCCACCTTCTCTTACTGGAGGCTGGAGAGACAGCTCAGCAATGGAGGTCCCTCTCGCAGAAGAATCGGGTTGGGTTCCCAGCTCCCGTGAGCAGCTCACAACTGTCTGTAACTCTAGTTTCAGAGGATCTGAGACCTCTTCTGACCTCTGCGGGTGCCACGCATGCAGATAGTGCCAGGCCTACGTGTTGGGAAAACACTCAAGACACATAAAATAAATCTTTAAAAAAAGAAGCATGCGGTGATTGTAATGAACTTAGAACATGCTTTGTAAATACCTCATTACATGACAAGAACGTTTCTAAGTCTAGTCTCTACATTGTTCCATTTAACCCTCATGTCCAGGAGAGTGTGTTATCAGTGTGCCTGCTTAACAAAAATGAGACAACTGTTACTCAGAAAAGAATTACTTCTCAGGAGGCAGCGGAAGGCAGTTCTCCGTGAGTTTAAAGGCCAGCTAGAGTGAGTTCCAGAACACCCAAGGCTACACAAAGAAACCCTGTCTCAAAAAAAGAAAAGAAAAAAAATTATTTCAAGATAATGTAACCAATGAGAAGATTGAGAGTTAGCTCCTTCCTACCTCAGACTGGCGTCTTCATTTGTGGACAGCTGAGTGAGGAGGTATGGGACGAGGCAGGTGGAGAGTGGGGCATGCTAGCCAAGCAATGAGAAAATGTTTCCTGGCTGAATGGGACTGTAATTGAGGCATGGAGGGTGGATTTTAATTATGAGAGAACTGTAGAGGCAATAAGATGTTCCCAAGGGGGGAACCACGGTGGCCAGTGTTGGGATTGTGATCATTCTGACTTATCCCCGAGAAGATGAGGATAGACTTGGGCAGAAGAGGAGTTTAGGATCAAATTGGGCTTGAGCCAACCTTAAATCTTTATCCCTCCCTGAGATCTGTCTACAAAACTGAAAAAATAAATTATATATATATATATATATATATATATATATATATATATATATATATATATACACACACACACACACACACACATACATACTTTAGGCCACACTCTTTCTTCATCAGCAAGCTTCTGACAGAATTTAACCCAAGGAGAAAGAAAGCAAAGAGGCCTGTGCTGTGCTGAGCTAGTATGGACATTACTTCCATACCAGAAGCCGCCTGCTCACCCTGGCAGCCTTGTTGAGCTTGGATAGAATGGTGAAAGGCGAGGAGAATGGGAGAAATCAGAGCCTGCTCTCCAGGAAGCAGAAAGCTCTTAGAAGTGTGCAGGAGAGTCTGGGTGCTCAGCAAGCACGGATGGAGAAAGGCGCTTGGATGGGTTTGGGCAAATGCGTACTGCTCCAGCATGTCTAGACATGGGGCATAGGGAATATGACAAGGTCAGGGTGTGGGAGCGATCAGCAGCTCAGGTACTGAAGTCATCAAGGGTACGGGAAAGAGAATCAATAGTCACAATGGTTCTGATGGGCCAGGCATTCTGTGTATGTCATTAAATCCTTACCTCACACTTCTAGGAGAATGGAGGAACTCAGAAAGGTTAATTGACTTGCCTGAAACCATCCAGTTTTTAAGTTTTTGAATCGAGTTTGAAAGCTAATTCTGTTGGGCTCTCTGCACTTGCCATTGTGAGTGCTTCAGCAAATGTCTTCCTCATGTCCTCCGGGGCACAGAGAATGAAGTAGCCCACCCTAAAGCAAGTGTCTTGACCACTAATCCCACGAAAACATTCCAGTTGTGCAAATGAATCCGAAGGCTGTTTTACACCTGTTCTTAGACAGGAGATACCGCTTCCAGGCTGCTGCACTTGGCCGTGAGTGAGGGTCAGTCAGTTAGGTGCCATTATGACTAGCACCAGCCTAGTATGAAATAAAGGTGACTTGGTGACATTGGAAGCACTCAGTATGGCACTCCAGGGATTCCAGAAATTACACTGTGACTATGAATTACATTAGAAATTTCTCAAAAGTCCTTTGATGTTCCACAATGTTAAGCCACTAGACCCTTTCCACCAATCTCAAAGTTTATCTAGAAAGTTCTAAAATCGCAAAGAAGCACGGAGTTCAGTCCTAAGCCCCACATAGAGGTTCTCAGAGTTCCCGATGAATTTTTCTCATCTATTTCTCCATATGTTCTTACATATAATATTCAATGTAAACTCACATTGTTTTCATCCCTTGGATATTATTATAGGCCCCTCCTCAATTCCTTATAATCTTTGCTAACATGCTGTAATAGGTAAAGACCTGAATGTTGTATGTCTCTTTTGGAGATGACACCTGTTAATTTGTCTACAATATATGGTCAAAGCACCATGACTTCATTACTTTTAGTGTAATAATCAACGCATATAAAATGATTTCTCCAGGACAGACTGTGACTGGCACAAGAAATTTGTGTGCTTTTTCTGCCTTAGCTCAAGTTCCCATTACAAACCATTTTGCTGACTGAAGCTATTTCTCTGAGTATTTCTAAACATATATGTACGTATAACATGTCTACCACACATGTACCTGCCTTAGTGTTCTAATGCTGTGATCAGACACCATGACCAAGACAACTGTTATAAGGACAGAATTTAACTGGGGCTGGCTTATAGTTTTAGAGGTCCAGTCCATCATCATCAAGGCAGGAGTAGGAAAGCATCCAGGCAGGCATGGTGCAGGAGGAGCTGAGAGTCCTACATCTGAAGGCTGCTAAGAGAAGACTGGCTTCCAGACAGCTAGGGTGAGGGCCTTAAAGTCCACACCCACAGTGACACACCCACTCCAACAAGGCCACACCCACTCCAACAAGACCACACCCACTCCAACAAGACCACACCCACTCCAGCAAGGCCACACCCACTCCAGCAAGGCCACACCTACTCCAACAGGGCCACATCTTCTAATAGTGCCAGTTCCTGGGCCCAGTATATACAAACCATCACAGTACTCAAGAGTGTTCTCTTGTTCTTTCACATGAGTTCTCATTTACCAGTTTTTCTCAAAGTCTTTCTTATTCTCTGCAGTTCCCTGTCACAGAAGAAACTCTAGAGTTATTCAAATATGTGAGGGGGGGAGGAGGTGTTTGAAGAGGATCATTTGTGAATCACATAAAACAGTATGTACAGATTTATTTTACAATTAAAATGATTTATTTCATGGTTATATCTAGGTGTGAGTGAAATTCTTTGATCCCACTGGAGAATATAATGTTTTCTTGACTCTGTGTTTGCCACTAAAATCCCTTCTTATTAAAACATGTTTCTGCAGAACTTTCTCTTGTTAAATTTTCGACATTTGATTCAATATCAGGGATTATGTGTGTTGCTCTTGTAAAAATGTTAACTGAATTGTCTACTTCCTGTTTTTCCCTACATTTATTATCACTCCCATTTTAAACGCTTGCTAAACTCCTCGAATTATTTCTTCAGAATTACTTATTTTGTTTTATATGTATAAGTGTTTTGTGTGCACTTACGCCTGTGTGTCATGTGTGTGCAGTGCCTGCAGTGCCTGCGGTAGCCAGAGGAAGTAGCCATTGGATCCCCTGAAATTGGGATTACAGAGGGTTACCATGTGGGTGCTGGGGATGGATCCTAGGTCCTTGGCAAAGCAGGAAGTGCTCTTAGCTGCTGCTTCATTTCTCCAGCCTCTAAATATTAATTTTTTTTTAAAAAAATATATTATTGTAGCATTAAATTGAATTTTGGCAATTTCTAATCTGTAGTGATTCCCACACAGGCTTAACCATACCCTCTTATCCTATAGGTCATGTGTAATCAATCAGTCTTCCTCTCTGGCTTAGACTGTAATCTTTTTATTCTAGTTAATCATATGTGCATGTCTGTTTCTGTTTCATGGAGACCATGTTTCTTAGTATTCTATTAAGTAACAAACTAATTTACTGACCCTTTTTTTCTGTAGTTCATTATCTTTAAAGGCTTCTTGTTTTGGTTTGGTTTGGCTTGGTTTTTGTGTATTTAACATCTACTCACCAATCCTGTAGAACATAAGATAGATCCCATAGATGTTTTGCCTTGAATGAAGAACGCAAGCTTTCTCCAGCCCCCAATAGTCCTATATATGTTATCTCCTCCTTATAAACTCATCTCTTTGATTTAAAAACATATTTTATGTGTATTTTGCCTGTGTGAGTTTATGTGCTCCATGTACATGCAAGTGCCCACAGGGGCCAGAGGGTTTCAGATTTCCTGGAGCTGGGGTTACATGTGGTTATAAGCAGTTTGATATGGATGAACATCACCCAGGCCCTTAACAGGAGCAGTCAGAAGTATCAACCATGGGGCCATCTCCTCTGCCTGGTTTTATTATCTATCTATCTATTTATTTTTAAGATTTATTTATTTTATGTATGTGAGTATACTGTATCTTCAGACACACCAGAAGTGGGCATCAGATCCCATTAGAGATGTTTGTGAGCCACCATGTGGTTGCTGGGAATTGAACTCAGGACCTCTGAAAGAGCAGTTAGTGTCCTTAACCACTGAGCCATCTCTCCAGCCCTCTTAGTAAATCTGTCTTTTATTTAAAGTATTCACTTCTTTCTTCTTCTCTTTCCCCACCAAGTTCTCAAACATTCTTCTTACCAGGCTGTATTCCACCACAGCAAGACAGGAGACCTGTGTGTAGCGGCATCTTCATCTATGTCTCTAATTTATAAAACACAGATTATAATCAGTTTATAATGCAGTGGGTAGCCATGCTTAATTATTTTTTTACATCATTTCCCACTAATGTGTTTAGGGGAAGAGATTATTGGAGATGTGTTTGAAACACTAGAACTGCCATTTGGGAGACAGATGGTTCATGGTAACGCAAGAGCCACATCGATCAGCAGGAAAATGGAATTACGCTCTATGTGAAATGCAGGTGGGTGGGAACCCATGTTTGTGCATGTGCACGGATCCTCCTGTGGTGAGAGCTGTCAGTGGCCATGGTTCCATATGTGAACATAGGGCCAGCATACAGAGTTTAATATTGAAGCAAACAACACACATTGCAAAGTGTCAGACTTCATGGATTTCTGCAAGAACAATGTTTCTTTTCCACACTTCAAGGTGGCACAGCCACTTGGAAACCATTGCTCCATTAGAAACATTCAGCCTATAGAAAGCTGGCAATTGTCTTTCAGTAATAATCATTTCTATGACTGGAGGCAGAAACAGAAGTTGTAGATGAAGATGATAGGTGTATTAGTCAGGGTTCTCTAGAGTCACAGAACTTGCAGATAGTCTCTATATAGTAAAGGAATTTATTGATGACTTACAGTCTGCAGTCCAAATCCCAACAATGGTTCAGTAGTAGCTGTGAATGGAAGTCCAAGGATCTAGCAGTTGCTGAGTCCCACACCGCAAGAAGGCGAAAGAGCGAGAGCCAGACTCCCTTCTCCCAATGTCCTTATATGGTCCCCAGCAGAAGGTGTAGCCCAGATTAAAGGTGTGTGCCACCACACCTTTAATCCCAGATGACCTTGGACTCGGAGATCTCCCTGTCTTAATCTTCTGGATTCAATCACCACTATGTCTCAAGATCTCCATGCCAAGATCCAGATCAGAAACTTCTATCTCCCAGCTTCCAAATTAGGTTCACTGGTGAGCCTTCCAATTCTGGATTGTAGTTCATTTCAAATATAGTCAAGTTGACAACCAGGAATAGCCACTACAATAGGTACCCAGATCTACTCCCATTTCCCTCCCAGTTGTCTTCTCTGCGATATGACAAACCTGACTGATCGCTAGTTCAGTCTGTCAGCTTTCCTCTAGCATACATGAGAGGGGTGCAGCCTGGTACCTGATTGAAGATGATATTGCAAGCAAGGATGTATCCAGCAGGGATGTGTGCAACAATGTATCCGAGGCTTTGCAAGAGGGTGGTGAAAGATCTTACAGCCCATCCCTGACAACCCAGGGTGTCATCCTGAGAGGAGTTGCAGTTTGAGTCTAGACTGCTCCAAGAACTATACTCCCATCTTTGGAAACCAAGCAGCTGCCTTACAAACTTAGCTTAGCTCAGTGAGTAGGAGCTAAGCCTGCTAGGTACCCTGCACTGTACAAGACAGCCATTGTAACTATGAGGAAAGAGTCATAAATAGTAGTACCAGATGGGATGGAGAGGTGGCTCTGTGGTTAAGAGCATTTGCAGAGGACCTGGCCTCAGTTCCCAGCATCTACATTATGGCTCACAACTACTTCTAACTCCAGCCCGAAGGGATTCCATGTCATTTTTTGACCTCCAAAGGCTCCTGCATGCCCACAGCGCGCGCGTGCGCGCGCGCGCGCACACACACACACACACACACACTCACTCAGGAAAAAAATGCTGATATACAGAAGTAAAAGTGAATAGAAAATAAATAAATATTTTTTAAAAAAAGAAAAATAGCATGAAACCATGTCATTGTGGTGCCACTAGCGAAATGGACAAAGTGCTTAAGAAAACGCAAATAGAAAGAAACCCCTTTTATATTCATGGATTGGAAGAATTAATCTTGTTTAAAAATGTCCATTAATCAGAAATAAGAGATTTGAAGAACCCCTCATCTAAGTACCAATGGCATTCCTTCCGGAGCTGGAGAAGCCAACTCTAAAATCGGAAGATAACCACAAACTCCCAGAACAGTGCCTTAGTCAGGGGTTCATTGCTGTGAGCAGACACCGTGACAAATGGCAACTCTTATAAAAGACAACATTTAATAGGAGCTGGCTTACAGTTCCAGAAGTTTAGTCCATTATCATCACGGTGGGGAGCATGGCACAGTATGCAGGCAAATATGGTGCTGGAGAAGGAGCTAGGGGTTCTACATCTTCATCTGAAGGCAGCTGCCAAGATGAGACTGTCTTCTGCAGGCAGCCAGGAGAAGGGTCTCTCCCCCCACTGGGCGGAGCCTAAGCATAGGAGGCCTCAAAGCCTGCCACAGTGACGCACTTCCTTTAACAAGGCCACCCCTCCTCCAATAAGGCCATGCCTCCTCATGATGCCATTCTGTATGGCCAAGCATTCAAAGACACAAATCTATGGGAGCCAAACTTATTCAAAGCACCAGAAATGGCCAAAGCAATCTTGAGCCCAAAGAATAAAGGAGGAAGCATCACATTGCCTCACTGCAGAATAGACTGTGAAGCTGCAGTCATTGAAGCAACAGGGCACAGGCGCCAAAAGAGACACGAGAGCAGGTGGGAAAGAACAGAGACTGCAGAAACCCACACGTCCACAGACGGTTCCCGGCAAAGACGCAAAAACCCACATCGAAGAAAACAGCGCCTTCAGGAAACGGTGCCGAGAGAAACGGATGCATGTGAGGACTACGGGGCGCTCGACTCTTCCCTTTCACTCCACATGAAGTCAACTCAAGCAGGATCAAAACCCAACTATCAGACGGGAAATTCCGAAAGGACTTAAAGAAGATGTGGGTGTGACGTTTACAGAAGATGCTCTAAGCAGTGGTCTCTAGGGAGAACCTCAAAAGGACACGAAGGAAAAAACCTAAAGTGAAACCTGACAGATACGGGGAACTAAAAGAGCCGTTGCCTGAAAAGACAGCGATCAATGGCCTAACGAGACAGTCCACAGCATGGGAAGCTGGTAGGCCGCTCTTTACCTGGCAGAGTGTTAACAAATCTAGAATATTGAGAATTTGCAGGGTTTAGCAAGAAAAGAGCTCAGTAACCTAATTTTAAAATGAGATGACAGGAATAGATAGATGTACCTCAAAAGAAGAAACTCAAACAGCCCATGAATGCACAGAAAAGATTCAGGAGCATTAACCATCTATTAGTGTTAGCCATGGCCCCAAGTTAAATGGCAATTACAAAAAACAAACAAACAAACAAAAACAAAAAAACAAACACAAAAACCAAGTCGATAAATTCTACGAAGGATGTGTAGAAAGGGAAATGTCATGGCCAGTAATGGGAATATGAATCAGGACGGTTGTTCCAAGGAATGGCATAGAAGTTCTTCAAAACACTAACAATAGAGCTCCATGATAGATTAGAACAGATCGCAATAGGTCTGTGCTTCAGCTACACCACTCATAGATAAAGGATATAAAATCACAGACCAATGAGATAGCCGCACACTCACAGCTATCGCCATACTCCGTAATAGCTGAGACAGAGAATCAGCGGGGGTAGCCACCAGCACATGAGGAGGTAACATACGGAGTCAAAAAGAGTGAAATCCAGTCATTCCCTGTGCCATGGCCAGGAGTAGAACATACCATGTTAAATGGAATAAGCCAGCCCGACCAGCACGGAAAGACTCAAAGGTTCCTGTTCTCTTTCACTTCCCAGGGTCAAAGGAAAATGTCGACTGCTAACAGAATAGGAAAGGCAGAGGGGGAAGAAAGGTATGAAATGGAAGGTTGAATTTGATCACTGCATACTAGTTACATACATGTAAATATCACACTGAATCTCATTAACATGTATAATCCAAGGTGTTAATTAATTTTTTAAAAAGAAACAAGATTTCCAAGACTCTGGATGCAAAGTCTCACACCAGTGTACTCTGAGTCCACATTCCCATGCCAGAAAAGGAGGAGGGTGGAGGATGATCACAGGAAGGAGGGTGGCAGGGAGGACCATCATAGGGAGGAGGGTGGCAGGGAGGACCATCACAGGGAGGAAGGCAGCCATGAGGATCATCATAGGGAGGAGGGTGGCAGGGAGGACAGTCCCAGAAAGCTAAGAAAGTGAAAAGATTCTGAGGAGCTGTGGGTAGATACGATGTGCATTATTCACTTCTGTCAAAGACTGCTAAGCAGGCATGCAAGCATACTTACACAAGCAAGCACACACACACACACACACACACACACACACGATGCACAGCGGTGGGCACACTGACCTAGAGCCACATAACCCACTCTGCCCTCAAGGCCATGTTTATACAGAATGACACAAATGTGTCTGAAAAAAAATTATATAACAGTTCAAATCACTCTGTACTTTGGGATTCCCCAGACATTAGGTATCAGCTAACTTGTACTAACTCTTGGCCCCAAATTGTCCACTGTTAGTCACAATTTAGCTGATTTATCCCAGTTAGCCATATCATTGCCATGTTGCCTAACTAAAACCTGGGCCTTGTGTCCTGTTTTCAACACTACCCTCTTCCAGATTTTCAAGCCTTTAGCTTTAGACTGCTGGCGTCTGTGGTTCCTTATGGGCTCTGCTTCTTTGAAGAATTCTGGTAGATCAAACGTGGAGATTTGGGGAGGGTGTGAATGAGAAGTGACTTGTTAATTGGGTTTTGAAGAATGAGTAAGACCATGCTAGCTCCGAGGGTGGGAAAGAAGCATTGCTGGCTTGGAGAAACGTGAAGAATGGGTATAGCAGAGAGCTTCGTGGGGCCTGGAAAGCAGAGTAGAGCACAGAGCGCAGAGTGCAGAGAACTCAGAGTGCACCTTGCAGGGACACACCTCGTCCAGTCTGCGCTGCTGTGGCAGAGGAGGACCAGGCTATTTACAAAGAGCAGTTCAGGAGGCTGGGAAGTCACTCTCTGGTTTCACACAGCATCTTCTGCTGCAAACTCCAGGGGGAAAAAGGGGAACAACTATGTCTCACACAGAAGACTGGGGACAGACAGATTTTCTCTCCAGGCCCCTTTGTATCTACACACAAGGGCAGGGCCCGCCCGTGTGAACCGAACACCTCCCACCAGGCCCCACCTCCTAAAGCTCATGCCTGAGACCTCTCCAGCGCACAGATTTTGGAGGGGCCACTCACAGGGCAGCAGATGAGTGTTCCTGGGTCATAGCAGCAGCGCCGGTGTCAGGAAGCATGGCATGGCGCCTGTCAGGGAGCACCAGGAGAGGCTCCACAGTGAGGTCAGCATTGGACCAAAACACAACGAAGGCCTTTGTTCTCCTACACAGAGCCACAGGTCTGTTTCGCGCAATGGATGAGACGGATTTAGTCCCATTCATTCATCCCGGATGCAGTAGCAGTAGATACTGGGGTGAGCATGGGGATTGAAGTGGTGCAGGGAACATCATTAAGGAAGCTGTGGCCGTGGACCAGGCAAGGAGGGGCATCTTTAGAGCACATAAGCAAACCTTCTGCCTGAGCTAATGTGACCATACATCAACAGTTCCCACAAAACAAAGTGTACAAACGTGCAAAGCCTCTTCGTGACCTTTACCGACTCCCAGCTCTATTAAACTCTGAAAGGAAAATGTGAATTTGGCCTTATATCCATGGGAGTGAGTGTGACGTTAACATACCCACCTAAAACAATTCAATGTCTTTTTAAATCATGGCCCCACATTCATTTTAAAACACAATGGCTCACTTGTGTGGATAAATCATGCAGAAAGAAACCCGATGAGTCTCATTGGAAAAGGGCTCTGTACATGGGCTACTAGTTTAATATTCCTTCGTCGGACAGCCCCTGCCCCTAAGAGGAACCATCTCAAAACCTGAATGTGCCTGAGTGTTTCTGAAGTAGAGTAAGGCCCACAGTGCCCCCTGCTGGCAACTTGGAGATATAGCTTCGTTGAGAGCTTTTATGTTGTTAGTTTTTGACTAAATGAAATGGTTGTTAATGTTAGTTTTCTCTATATGGAGATTGAAATAAATGAATCGCTTGGGAGCAATGGTTGCTGTTGAAATGGGGATCAAGAAGGGAGCTAATTTTGGTTGGACAATGTAAAGGAGACAGGTGAAGTATTAAGCAAAAGAAATGCAAAGGCTAAACTTGGTATCTGAAATTAGGTTGTGTCAATACTACACACACACACACACACACACACACACACACACGACCCCAAAGACACCACACGCCTGTGGTCATCCAGAAGGCCTTTATAAGCACTGGATGTAACAACACAGCTAGAACATTTGCTTTTGGCAGAGGCTCGATTTTCCTCATGTAAATGCTAAAATTCTCTTATGGGAGTGCATGTGGTATACATTGTACAGAGGGAGTTGCTAGAAAATATCAAGAATTGTAAACAAGGTTACAGACCTTTGACCTAACATTCATACTTTCAGAGTCTATCCTAAGGGATAGAGAACCAGAGATTCTCAGGATAAGTAGATAGCTCAGTGGGTAAGAGGGCTTGCAGAACAAACATGAAGACCTGAGTTCAAATCTTTCCTACATAAAAACGAGGCCTGGCTTTGTGTGCCTGGTACCCCAGCACTGGGAAAACACTCAGAAGGATGACGGGCGTTTGCTGGCCAGCACACCTAGTCAAGTCTCAGACTGCAGGTTCTTTGGCATGAAATCCTTCCTCACAAGACCAAAGTGAAGAGTGACAAAAGGGATGCCCTTGTCCTCTGCTGGCTTCCTTGTGCATGTCCGAGACTGTGCATGTATGCACACACATGGGTACACCGTACCTTCAATGGGAAGGCACTATAACAAGAAAAGAAGCTGTGAGTGATCCCAGTTGATCATCCCAACATGGAGAAACCACCTAAATTAAGTTGTTGCATCTATAATGGTGCTGCTCAAAGACAAAGCTTCTAGAAGGTCTCAACTAGGTCAAAGCACACAGGATGTTAAAAGAAAAGGCCGTGTTTAAATGTACTAGAGATGTGTGGAAACAAGGAGAAAAATCTTTGCAACCTTAGATAAAATGCTTTAAAAGAGGGCAGTCATGTCAGAGGGCAAGGAGGTGACGAAGCTACTTCAGTAAACTTCTGTTAGAGATTAACGTGTTTGAAGTTACTCTAAGACCTTTTAGAAGTCTTTTTGTTTTGTTTTGTTTTGTTTTTCAAGACAGGGTTTCTCTGCATAGCCCTAGCTGTCCTGGAACTCACTCTATAGACCAGGCTGGCCTCGAACTCAGAAGTCCACCTGCCTCTGCCTCCCGAGTGCTGGGATTAAAGGTGTGTGCCACCATACCTGGCTAGAAGTCTTAAAAAAAAAAACCAAACAAACCAATAACAACAACAAAAAAACCTTTTCAATGTGTATATTTGTTACTCCCAGAAAATGGTTGATTATGTATGCCCAAAATGAGAATAAGAATTGTCACCAACACACACTGGGAGCCAGGTGATAATCACTTAGTGATTATTGGCTGTGTGCTAGGTACCTTGGCAAGCACCCAGAGGCTAGCAAACACTGCCTCAGCTCTCAAAGCACTGGCCAATGGTTGTCATGATTAAATGAGGATGCTGGCACCAGAAATGTCTGTGTGTGACTTCATCCCCCACAAACTGTCATGGGAAAGATCAGAAACACCAAAACGTCACGAGTGAACACTTAAGGACCCCCCACCCCAACAGAGAGATCTGGGACACACTACAAGGCATTCCGTAACTCTCGGGCAGAGCAAAGTCATGAAATACTCTACAGCGTTCCCGGCCTCAACAGTGGGGTCAGCCAGTCCCACTCACAAGGCTGCTGAAGTGGGAGGGAGGGAGGTCAGTGGAAAATGGAAAAGAAGTCTCGTGTTAGAAGATGCCTGTTGTAATCTGACCATGCCAGGAACTTAGGCATGGTCAGAACTTAGGCAAGTCAGTTACTCCCCATCTAATAAGTTTGTGAAATGAACAAGCCAGTTTCAAACAAGATATACACTTAGTAAGAGGTAGTGTTCTCTTATTGTGTTTAACTTACAAATAAGGTTGTGTGTATTAATCACCTACGTGTGACCTTTTGAAATAAGTTCACAGCACAGCCTGATGAAACCCAGGTCCCAGTCTACGCAACAACTCGATTACTTGTCAGTTTTTGTAATACGGAAATCTAAAACTACTGGCAATTTTCAGTGGAAGAGATGGCTTAGTAGACGAACAAGCATGGGGACCTAAGTTTAAATCCCCAGGACACGTCAAAGCTGAGCACAGTGGCTGTCATCTACAATCCCCGAGAGACAGCTGGACCCTGACACTTGCTGGCCTTAGTGCAGCAGAGTCACTGAAAGACCCTGCTGGGTGATCAAGGAAGACATGCCACAGTGACCTTTTACCTCCACACAGACACATGCAAACATGGTCTTGCACTCGTGCATGTGCATGCACACATATACCACAGACACCACCACATAATACAGTTAGCAACTTTCAAAAAGAACGATAGTCACTCTTGAGTGCATTTATGCTAGCTGAAGGTTTATGTCTTTCAATCAACTCTACAGTCCCCCAAAAGGTTATTTTTTAAAAGTTTCTTGCAAAGCTTTCTGATGTCCAGATCCCTACACACAAAAGTTTAAGCTGACCGCCAGGTGGCAGTAGCATCAGGTTCCATTCGGTGAGCACCAAGGCAACCCATGCTTTGCAAAAGTCTTATCTTCAAACTTCACAGCCCACCGGCCGCAGCACAGGGAAGCACAACTCTACTCCATTTGGGGATGCCTCTAAAACCAAAGAACAAACTTCATGTGACCTGCAACATTAGCAGTCCCTAAATTCAGAATCCCTCTCATTAGAAACGGCCAGTGGTCAGGGCTGGAAAGATGGCTCAAGCGTGAAGATCACCAGGTCCTCTCACAGAGGACCCGGATCTGAGCCCCAGCATCCACATGGCATCTTATAACCATCTGAAAATTCCACAAGAAATCTGATGCCTACCTCTGGCCTCTGTTACCCACAGGTGGTGCACAGATATACAGAGCCAAAGTACTCATCTATGGAAGATAAAAATTAAAATGCAGAGGACATAGCCTGTCATTACTTGATATGATCACAGGGGAATGACTTGAACATTCCCCTCCCCTGCCATCCAGTTCAGTTACAGGATACCCAAACACTCAGCTTGTGGAGCCTTCCTGTGGGAATCTGGTCCAGAAAAAAAGTGGGGTCATTCTTTTCCTTGAAAAGTTGTCACTGTATATGCATATCAGACACCAATCAGTCCCTAGACCCAGAGGTTTCTGTGATTAGAGGACTAGGGCATCCAAAAGGCAGAAAGCAGTTCATCCATCTACCCAGGTTTCTAAATCACAGAAGAGGCATGCCGGCCGCACATTAACTTCCTGTCCCCACATCAGGCCATCACAGGGACCGCCAGGCCCCCAGCTCTTAAAAGAACACCAGGCCTGAGTCATCAAACATGCCTAATTGTATTGTTATTCCAGAAACACAGCAAACTAGAACAATAAAAGCAAAAATTAAAATCTCTTAAGTACTACTCAGAAGAAGGGAATTTCTTTTTGTCAGGTATGGTCTGTCAAATTTATTTAATATAATTAGAATCCTAAAAGAAGTGCTATTTGGTAACTTGGTATTTCTACCTAATTGTAGCTTTTCAAGTCAAAACATTTATTTTCACATTTTTATGTTTGCAGTAGTATAATTAATTCAGCCATCCTCCCCCCCCCCACACACACACACAAGAAAACTGTGGAGTTTATTTTGTGTTAGCCAACCACTCCTGAGCATGGAGCCTGCCCTGGGGTGGTTGATATACCCTGTGACACTCCATGGGGAAAAAAAGGATTTTCCTTAGACCGCGGGTATCACCTGCAGAAGGCTTCTTGGTGAGGGGTGGGACTTTGTGTTCATTTCCCATTCTCTGTGCTGAGATTTTTTTTTTTTGTCTTGTTTGAACTTGTGCCGGTCTTGTGCCCGCTGTCTATCTTTGTGAGTTTGTTATCTGCCCTGCAGATAACATCTAGAAGATGTTGTTTTCTTGGAGTCATCCACCATCTCGATAAAGAAAACTCATGCATCTCTCCGTGTCCACTAGAGGTCACTGTCTTCAGCGTCTCTGTCCCTAGCCAAGGTCCTTAGAGGAGATAGTTTAGAAACCAGATTTGCAGGCAAGGCTTCCTGCAGTGGGGCCAGGGCACTCACCCAGCCACGAAACCTTCCCATCTGCCAAAACCTACAATCCGCCCTGCCTGCAAGAGGCGCTGGGGCAGTGAAGTCCCACTGTGGGAGTGGCCAACCAATGACTAATCTAATTTGAGGCCCACATCACAAGAGGAAGCCCACGTCCCACACTGGAATTGGAGGCTGGAGAGCCCAGAGACCTCTGATTTCTCCTGTTAACTTTGTGCATCAATTTTTGCAACAATCTTATTCATGCTGGTCTCCAATACCTCTTCCCTCATCACCGTTTCTGCAAGAATATTGTGAACCTTGTCTATATGAAATAGTAAACCCAGTTCACAGACATTTAAAAAAAAAAAACATTCGTCTAATGTTGACACAAATAGTTAGATCTAAAATGTCAACTTCACTTTCTGAGGAATCTCCCCAGAAGACAATAATGTCTAGAAATCAGTTTGTTGTGGCAGATCCTCCGGTTGCTAATCCTCCTGCGCGGTTACTCACATTCTCATCGTGCATCTCCTAGTGATTTGCTGTAGCTCATCTTAACTATAGGGTGGGTAGAACTGGGAGAGCAGAGGCTTCCTGTGGTTGCTGAAGATGAGGCTGACCTTGATCGTGGCTGGTCAGCACTGACCTGCTGACTGGGGCCAGGGTGGGCTTGCGAGCCTTGAGCCTCGCCTTCAGGAGATTGCTCCTGCTTTCCTACTGCCCCTCTGTACCACCTTTTGTTTCTCACTTAGACAGTTTCCATTTTCCCTGTTGCAGATGACACTATCTTTAACATTTTCATAAATAAGTCTTTCTACCTTTCTGTACATCTTCAATTACTTCATCCCTATATTACGGAGTAAAATTCCCCGGATTGCATTGTTTGCATCTGAGTTTATGTATGTGCTCCGTAAGCATGGGGGACATAGAAGAAGTCAGAAAGGCACATAGGATCTTCTGGAACTAAGGTTCTGGGTGGTTTTGAACCCCCTGAGCTGCGGGAAACTGCAGGTCCTCTGCTAAAGACTCTTCCCTGCAAAGCTACACCTTTGGTTACATTGTTTCCTGCTAAACCACACCTCCAGCCTTTGGTTACATTGTTTCATGACTATCCGTTACATGCTCACTGAAGAGCAATGCTGTAAGTATGGCTTAAGGAAAACAAGCCTAAGAACCGTCTTGTTAGGCAGCTGCAACCACTGTGCAGATCAAGAGACCACATGTCACCAGCAACTCATATCCTCAAGCCCCTGACACAGCTATCCCAGCATCCAAGAGCACAGATGACTTCTCCTGTGCCCATGCCTTGTCACATCTGGAGCCACATAACTCAAACTTCGCGTCTGACATCTTTCACTCCATAGTCTGTTTTAGAGATGTGGCATGTGACCATTGATGTGCATTTCCATGACTATTCAGCTGGCGGTCCTGTGTGAAAATACCATGATGACATACATACAAGGTTTTGATGTTTTCTTAATCTCATGAGAAATAAAGAGATGCGTATGTATTTCTGCGTCTTTTGGTATCAACATTTCAATTTTTCTGCATACACACATACATGTTCTAGATGGTGCTAGGCATTTTATCTAAGTGGATGTGCCAGTGTGCACTTCTGCCTTTAGTGTGTGACATTTCTACCCCCTGGTCTCTTTAATACAATAGTCATTTCCACCTCAGCGAGAGTAGTAGTGGGAAAGTAGAACCATACTGTGATTTCAGTTTTCACTGGGTGCCTTTCTGTTGGGCGTCTCTAGCAAGACCCATCTCAGACTGTTTACCTTCTCTGAGTCATTTTTTCTTATGAATTTTAAAGATGTAGATATGAGAACTGCACTGTTCATACACATTGCAGACTGTCTTCTTCACACTTTATGGTTTGTCATTTTACCTACCCCCTCACCCCCAATGGCATGTTTGATGACCATAAGTTCACAATTTTATTTTTTAAATGTCTTATTTATTTGCATGCCACACGTGTGCAGTGTCTTCAGAGTCCAGAAGAGGGCGTTGGATTCTCTGGTGCTGGAGTTCCAGGCTGTGGCGAGCTGCCCAGCTTTGGAGGTGAGGACCAAAGTTGTACCCTCTGCAAGAGCTGCAAGTTTCCCTAACTTCTGCACCCTCTCTCCAGACTCCGAAATCCATAATCTTAATGAAGAACAATTTATCAAGGATTTTATTACAGAGCATATTTTATTCTACTTTCTCTCGTTTCACAGATTGAAAATACTAAATCATGGGAGGGCTGTCAGACGCTGAGATTTAAATGTGAGCATTTGACTCCAGAGCCCAAATCCCTAAATAGTAGGCTATATTACATTTTTAAACATCTTTAAACATATTTGATGAGAATTTCATACATAATCCATCTAAAGTATATGTTTTCTTTTTATTGGCATATATTCATTGTGCATGGTGATGGGTTTTATAAAGTAATCTCCTTCAAGTGTAGCTTGCATTCCAACATCCCCCAGTTCCTCTTCCTCTTCTCTTCCTTTGCTTCTATTTGTCTCTCTCTTGCTATGGGCACTGTGTGTATGTGTGTGCTTATGTGTGTTTACATATGTGTTTGTATGTTTGTGTGCTTGTGTTTATGTGCTTGTTTGTGTATGTGTGTTTCCATGTGTGTGTTTGTATGAATGTGTGTATATTTGTGTGTGTTTTTATGTTTTTGTATGTGTATGTTTGTGTGTGTTTCTGTGTGTTTGTATGTTTGTGTGCTTGTGTTTATGTGCTTGTTCGTGTATGTGTGTTTCCATGTGTGTGTTTGTATGAATGTGTGTATATTTGTGTGTTTGTATGTTTTTTGTGTGTATGTTTGTGTGTGTTTCTATGTGTATTTGTATGAATATGTGTATATTTGTGTTTGTGTGTGTTTCTGTATTTGCATGTATGTGTATATATATGTGTATGTGTTTGTATGTTTTTGTGTGTATGTTTGTGTATGTATGTTTCTTGTGTTTATATGCATATGTGTGTATATTTGTGTGTGCACTATATATATATATATATGTGTGTGTGTGTGTGTGTGTGTGTGTGCATGCACACGTGGTCCTATGTATTTAAATACCCTAGGATCCACAAATAAGGGAAAACCAACCTAATATTTTTCCCTTTGAGCCTCACTTACTTTGCTTAATAATTACCAGTTACAAGAGTTTTTAACAATGACATAATTTCATTCTAGTTATTTATGAGTGAATAAAGTTCTAGTACACATATTCACACATAATACACATATATAATTACAGATATGTATGTATATATATAATTTATCCATAATCAGTTTCCTTATCCATGCATGTTGATGGACACCTAGGCAGACTCCAAAGTCTGGCTATTATGAACAGTGTGCAGTAAACATGGATAAGCAGGTATTCCTGTGGTATACTGACTTAGAATCCCTGGCATGTACCCAGAAGTTGCAGGGAAGGGTTATATGATAGTTCTATTTTCCGTTTTTTCTTAGGAATCTCCATACCAATTCCACAGTAGCTAAACTAATTTGCACTCTTACCAGCAGTGACTGGGGCTGCCTTCTCCCTGGGGCATCCCACAGGATTCATTTGTTTTCATTAGGATGCTCTAAGGAAGGTTCTCATTTACATTAGGATGCTCTAAGGGAGGTTCTCATTTATACACCCCTGCTGGCTACAGACCCTGAGCACCGGTGAACAGTCATTTCTTCAGTGTTACTATGTTTCATTTTCCCACAAATTGTGTGGGTCTAAATCTGCGAGTCTATTCCCTTTCCTATTGCCCCTGCTGTTTTGAGCCGGCCGTCCAGGGCTACAACTCAGTCACGTCCATGCTTTAGTTAAAAACTTTTCTGTACTACACATAGCTCTTTACTCTCTATATAAATTTTATGTTTATCAATTTCCATAACAAGATGTATGCAATCAATATATTCCTAAGGTTGCATCATAGATGTATGTAAATCAAATTGAAATAACTCCTTTGAATTATGATGTTTTCTAAATAGAGGTCTTACATATCTTTCATTACAATCTTATCTAATATATATCTGTAATGCTGCTGTGAATATGTTATGACATTTGACTGCCTAACTATTTATGGGATGCTTGTAGAAGTAGAAGGAACAGTGGGCTACCAACCCTGCGTCCTGTAATCACTATGGGGTCGCTCACACCCAGTCATTCACCAGTGTGTTGTCTACATGCCAGGGTTTTAATCTCTTCCTCTCAAACCTTTATGGCTTCACTTCTTTATTGTCTGTATTTTCCACTCTAGGATTCTCAGTAAATTTCATGTAAACATTTAGATATTTGAATAATAAGGTTTTCTTAGAGATGTGAGAAACATAAGTGATTGAATTTTATCATTTTATCTTTTGAAAACATCATGTGACTTTTTGTTCTGTGCATATTAATGTGATAAATCACACTGATTACTTTGAAAATATTCAAGACTCTCGAGCCCCTGTTTGACTAATAGACACACACACACACACACACACATACACACACAGAGAGAGAGAGAGAGAGAGATAGAGAACTTAAGCAAATGCAAGCAAATAGAAACAAGTTACATTTATTTCACTATAGCTATAATTAATATATACAAAATAATATAAACTCTGTAATACATGTTATATATTACATATAACTTATATAACATGTATCATAATACATAAATGTATATTTACATAAATCTTGCTGGATTCTGTTTACTGACACTTGCTTGGTCTATTCTGCAATGGACATAGGATACTAGGCCTATGGTTTCTCTCACTTTGCAACATCCTCCTCAAGCCACAGCTTTACAAGAAGAGCTGGGCCATGTTTCCTCTTTTCCTACCATCAGGAAGGATCTATATGGGCTGACATTACTACTTCTTTAAATGTAATGATTTACCAGTGATGACTCAGTATCTTATACTTCACAGGCTAAGATTTTAATGGTCAATATAATTAAGTAGAGCCTGAAATTTTCTGACATCAGTTTTGATGACCTATGTTGTCCATTTCATCTAAAGTTTCAGCTGTGTTCACTGTAACATAAACTATATGGTAAACTGTCTCACATGACTGACTGTCCCACTTGGGTCAGGCTGCCTGCTCAGCCTCTAACAGGGTCAAACAGCTCAGAGCAGTAGAAACTGAAGTCTTGAGAACCGTTAGAAGGAAACCCATTTCCAACAGCGGCTGCTATCGCCCATCACATGACATAAAAGCACCTGTCTCAGGCACAAGAAGCCAGAAGCCCTGCATGGTGAGAGAACTCTCTGCCCAGAACTCTCTCAGTCCAGAAGTCTAGCTTCCCCTGCTATTCTGCTGGATGGTGTCAGCATCAGCTTGGTGTTCGCCGTCTGCCTGCTGCTTGCTGTGTATTCTAGGTCTTCTTGCTGCGTGCTTAACAAGTTCACTTATTCAAAACCAAAGGTAGGGCTATTGTTGCTCATGTCTGGACTGAAGATGGATATAAAACTGTTGCTGATACATTATTACTGTGGCTTCTTACTGATGTTTGGGGTGCCCTATGACCTCTAATAACAATGTATCTTGTCTTTTACTTCCCCTGGGTCACTCCCAACAGCACTGTACTGTTACTATGGGAAGAAACAATACTGACTTTGCTGAGTCTGCTCTGTTTCCTAATTCAATCATTTTGCTTTTCTTTTTATTGTTTCCTTTTCTATTCTTTCTCTGCTGTTCGACTGCCCTTTCCCACAACTGCTTGCACTAGCTAAATTATTAAATTTTAGGCTTTTTAATTTTTTACTAAAATATTCACTCAGAATGATACATATACCTCTAAAAAATCACCAGCTACATTTCAAAAGCTTAAATATAGTATATTTTAATCACTTGTTTATGTTTTTATTTATGATTCTTTTATCTAATGAGTTTTAAGAATATTGTCGAATTTCTACATACATTAAAATTAACTATTAATCTTTTATTATTTATTTCTAATTTAATTTAATGTATCAAAGACCATAGTAAGTGTACTAAAGTAACTTTTGAATATAAATTTCATAAATATGTATGAAGTTATTTGTATATATTTAAATTTCCTGACATAGTATTATCATTTAACACTTGTATACATTTAAATTTCCCAACATAGTATTATTATTTAACACAATCTCTTTGCTGCTTAGGTAACACTTTATCCCATATTCTTCCAAAGTTAAATAAAATTTTGGTTTAGTTCACCATAAACTTCAGGGTTTGTTTCACTTTTATTTTATTTTTATACTTTGAAATGTTTATGTACTCACAATACATATTTACTTGAAGTCTTGATATTACTAGATATGCTAAATAGATATTTAAATACTATTAACATGCAGTATCCCTGTGCTCCTGGTAGGGCAGGTGCTGTCCATTTGGATCCCCCAAGATCTACCCTGCTGTCTATGATGGTTGGGGACATACTGTTGAGATTGTACAATTTTGTTGACTACGAAGCTCGTGTTCTTAAAACTTTGAAGTTCATATGAAGCTCTGGGGACATTAACTTCCCCCAGAGGGGGTTTGCAGATAATTCTGGAAGGCAGTTGGTCAAGAGTTACATCACCACAGTGCAGCTAGGAGATGGCTTCGTTTCATCCTTTGTGAAGGCTGACCTAACAGTATGAAGCTGTATGGGACCAGGTGGGCGAGGAGGGCGCAGTTGCAAATTCAGGGCTATTTGCTAGGACCCCTCTTTCTGGGGAGGCCCTGAAACCTGATCTCCCCCATCCAATGAGTTCACAGGAAAGAAACCCCTCCCTGTGTTCAGGAGTGACTCCAGAACTGTGAAACCCAACCCCAAGTGACCGACAGTTCCATACTATGTAACAAAGTGACCACACTCTGCAAAGAACACAACTCTAAACTAAACTAAACCAGCGAGCAGGTTTCAAATAGTAGAAGCAGGAAGAGAATTCCTCTGAAACCACACTTGCCTAAACTCTGCCATCTGAGTAAGACACAGACCCACAACACCAAGGATAACAGGCATGGCTAATTAAGAAGTCGTTAATTAATTAGCCATAACTATGATTGTTGAATAAATATTCCAATAAATTACTATGCCACTCATTCATTGATTCTTATGTCCAACAAATATTGTTTTAGGACAAACACAGACCACTTTCTGCGATGCTCTTGGAACTTGGAGATGAGCGGAAGTGGGTGGGGGAAGTGAAGGAAGATCTCCGTTTGCCCCCGGGGGTTTTAAAGGGCTTAGGAACAATGACCCAATAGAGAGCTGGCTTGTACTGCTCCCCCAGGAACCTCAGAGAAAACAGTCTGAAGAGCAAACAGAGCATGTGATGAATTTTACCCACAGGCTCCCAGGAAATGAGTGGGTACGCTGATTAATCCTCGCGGTGGCTAATTTCGGAAGAATGATGTAGTTTCTTTCTTTCTGGTAATCAAGTTCCCTCCTGCCCAGCTGCTAATGGCGCTCACTGATTTCTGTCTACCTGTGTTATGGTTGCTGTGGCTGAAGTAGTGTTGTACATGGTAGGATCTGTGACCCTGAGTGGGTGGGAAGAAACGGTCCCAGGTTCAACTTCATCCAGAGACACTAGAGGGCAGCACAGTCACATGGGTGGAGCACCTCCTGTACTGTCTCAAAGAGGTTTCTTTCTGCTGGGGTTGGCTCTGCTCTGTAGCAAGTCCTCATCACTAACATTTCTGACGCCGGTCAGTTTTGCAGCCACTACCCCTGCCCTTCACCCCAGTCACGGCGAAACCATGGCAACTGTTTCCACAACTGAAATCCGGTACTCCTGACATGAAAATCTGATGTAATGTTTGAAACTGAGGTTGGCGGGGAATCCTTGGCGTGGGCTTGTTACAACGAAGAGCCTTTGGTGTCTCATCAAAGCCCCTTCTGAATCGATTCATGTACCAAGGCAGAGAGCAAACAAGTGAACTGTCGCATCACACACCAGGTGTTTATTTGTGTGGAGAAAACCTAGACTAAAACGTCCTTTCCGGAAGCAGGGAAGACCTGACATTCCTTGTACTGACAGCTAATCCCCTACTGCTACAGAGACTCTGAAACTAGTTAGATACCTCAACGTAGCTACAAGAAGGGAGGTTCGTTGTGTTCCCTCACCACTGTGAAAGAGAAGACAGCCGCAGAGCGGACTCCAACACAGGAGAGATGGTTTTGATTCATATGCAAGAGCTGCTACCCGTGGAGGCTTAAAAGTGATTGACAGAACCCTTTGACCTATGCGAGGGGTCAACGACTTAGTGGATACATAGTTACAGATGAGCGTAGAAAAGTCTCAGGACAGGAGCTGGAGAGAAGGCTCAGCAGTTAAGAGCACTTCCAGCTCTTACAGAGGACCAAGTTGGGTTCCCAGCACCCAAGTCAGGTGGCACACAACCATGTCTAACTCCAGCTCCAGGGGATCTGATACACTCTTCTGGTTTCAAGGACACCCGTGCTCAAGTGGGCATGCATACATATACATAATTAAAGGAAATCTTTTAAAAATAAATAAATATATGTCTCATAGAAAGCCTGTACTAAGATTTTCCCACTGCAAAAAGTCTCGGTCTAACTTTTATTTTTTTTAAAGATGTTTTTATTTTTTATGTATATGAGGACAATGTAGTTGTACAGATGATTGTGAGCCATCATGTGGTTGCTGGGAATTGAACTCAGGACCTCTGTTCACTCTAGCCCTGCTCGCTCTGGCCCAAAGATTTATTTATTGTTATATGTAAGTACACTGTAGCTNTCTTCAGACACACCAGAAGAGGGTGCCAGATCTCATTATGGATGGTTGTGCGCCACTATGTGGTTTCTGGGATTTGAACTCAGGACCTTTGGAAGACTAGTCAGTGCTCTTAACTGCTGAGCCATCTCACTAACTTTTTAAATGAAGACTCCAGGTTTGATGAAAGGTGATTTAAGACCAACTGGTTTCTGGATTGTTTTTATTGTTGTTCCTGTGATGTAGTCAAGCCATCCTTTCAAATCCAGTTTGCTTTAAGTTCAGGGTGGCTATGATTCTGAGACATGTAAAGTTGTCACTGTCCCAGAACAAGGGGTTTGTTGAAGGCCAACCGTCCCCTTGTCCCTTTCCCATGCCACCACCTCTCAGTGTTTGCCAATTAGCATCAAAGCCCAGACAACACCCCCACCTTGTTCCTCACCCAATGAATATAGTTTTCAGCTTTTCAGCTACCTGAGTCAACCAGAGAAATACAAAGGGAACAATGGATCTTACATTCTCCACAAGTCAGATAGGAAGGAAGCCTCTTTGTGCATAAGACTGTTCAGTCAAAAAAAAAAAAAAAAAAGTCCTTGCTACGGAGAGCTTATCTCTTTAATTATATAAGTGAAGAAACATGGACTCAAGATGGGCTTGAGAACAAAGAACGTTAAGCTTTGATGTCCCCAAGTCCCAAACCAGATGTGTTCCGATTTTAACACCTACTTTTCTCCAAATGCAATGGAGACCTTGATAACGGAAGCTAGGTATTGATTTATGGGGTATCCGAGGAAAAGAAGTCAGACAGCATATCTTCATGGTGGGAGAGCTGAGCTGGACTTCATAATGTGAATTCAGGAAGCCAGAGTTGTGCTTGTAAACTGGAGGCATGCTGGGTTAGTAATATTGGATCCTAATGTTGCATGACGCCGTGCGTTATAGTGCAGTTTACCGGCTTGATTTCCCTCGCAGGTATCCAAGAAAACAGGAGACACTGTGTGCCGGTATTGGGCTGTGTCTGTACGAACCTGCGTATAATGTGATTTAGCTTTATCACTTTCCGGAAGGAAGGGAATGTAAAAATGGAAATCCTGGAACACATTTTCCCCATGTGCATGACAGGAAAACTGCTCTTCTTGAGGGTGGGTTTCGGGCACTTGGTAAATGAAACTTTTGAGTCAACACTAAGAAGGAAGGATAGCCACGTTGGGCAGCACTGGGGGACTCTGGGGAGACTCTACTTTAGCAGGTACCTGAGTGGCATTTGCCTGTGTGGCTCTTGTTTCATTTAGCCAAAATACCGATAAAATGAAACCTTCGCACGCGTGCTGCTGACAGACATCCACCCTTGCCACTGTGACAAGCTCACAGGCGAGAGGCTGCGTGACCCAGACCCTAACCTCACCTAGTGGCTCCTTGTGCCCCAAGCCTCCTTGTATCCTGGGCTTCCTTGTGCCCCGAGCCTCCTTACATTCTTCTCCTATGGAAAGAGCATGGTGCACACTGAAACCCAAGTGTTTCCAAAGTCTTGAGCTCTCAGGGAGACCATTAAACCCCACATGTGAGTCAAAGGTAAAGCAGAGGGGCGAGAGACAGGCATGGCTACATCTCTCTTGGACACTTTGCCTAGTTATGCCCTGATTTAAATCTTGAAGAAAAAAAAAAACCTTTTGTTTTTACTGAAAATAGATTTCTTTCCTTATATACTATATCCTGATTACAGTTTCCCCTCCCTCTACTCCTCCCACTTCCCCCTGCCCCCTTCCTGCCTCTCATTAGAAAACAAACAGCTTCTATGGAATAGATGCGATATAATAATATTATATATAATGTAATATATAAAGCAAAATCTAACATGTTGGAGTTGGACAAATCAAACCAGTAGAAGGAAAAGAACCGGAGAGAAGGCATAAGAAAGAGACCTGCTCGTTCTCAAACTCTGGAGTCTCATAAAAGAACCTGTAGAGTAAAAAAGAGAGGCGAACAAACATAATAAAAGTAATAAGTAATAAAATATAAATTTGTACTAGGAAGAGCCCTGACCCAACATCCTGTGACAAGGAACCTCGGAAGATGCCCTTGAGTTTGTTCCCTGTTGCCGTCTACTGCTGGGCGTGAGGAAGCTTGTTTCCCCAGTGAGACTCCCTTGGAGGAAGCTAAATTTTTATTTGCGAGCGGCTATCAATTGGAGATTGCTTCTGGGTTTGGTATGGGTGCATGTGTCCGCTTCTCCTTTCAGCTCTAGAGCCCCAACTGCTGCAGACTGGTGCAGGCGCTGAACATGCTGCCCCAGTCCCTGTTAGATCACATGGGCGCTGGTCTTGTCTTATAAGGCCTTGTTTCTTTGGTCTCCTCCATCCTCGTGCGGTCTGCATTTCCACCTCACTACTGGGGGAGGCGCTAAACTGCACTTCTTTCTTGCCCCTGGAATGCCGGCCACTGGCACACTGCTCAGGGGAGGTTAGACACAGTCTAAGATAGGGGTCCCAGTCCATATTTCTCTGACCAGAGCTGGGACGGAGGCCGTGGTTCTCAGACTCCTGTAAAGAGTTGGGAAACGGGCCAATGGGCCTGCGATGAGCCTGGGGCAAGGGGAATCTGGCTTAGCTCCGAGTGAATGCCAGGAGTGTGGCGGGCTGGAAGAAGAAAGAGCCTTCTATGGGAGACTTAGGTGATGCTCTGTATGATGAAGGACTATGCCCGTGGCGGTCCGTGATGAAGGAGACAGTCTTTGCTTATCCAAACTGCTTTATCCATGGCAGATGAGGATGCACACTCAGAGCGAACCAGAGATTCAATCCCTTCTGCAGAAAGGGATGCTCAGGAAGGGAAGCTCATTGGTTAAACCCTCCGGGCCTATCTAGGTACCTCATTAGCATAGTTCTCCGTGCTATGTGACCATTGTTAAGGTCGTCTTGGCAGGGTGTCGTGGTCACATGAAATCTGGTCGGGAGCTAGTTCGAACTCTTGCTGTTACCAATTATGAGTTTTATCAGTTCTATCTGATAAAACTACCTTACCAGTCTGTCTGGCAGTGCTGTACCCTCCCCTACACATCACCAGCACCACCCCCACACAGCCCCTGGCTCTTATAGTCTTCCTTCCTCTTCTTGCTTAGAGTTCCTGAGCCCTTAAAGGAGGGATTTGATGAGATATCCCTTTTAGCATTGAGTGTCCCAAGGTCTGTCTGTCTGTCTGTCTGTCTCTCTACTCCCCACCCCCACCCCTGTGGGCCTATTCGTTCTCACCTGCGCAGAAGGCAGTTTCTCTGAATATCACTGACAAAGGCCCTGACCTAGGATTGCAGCAGAATGTCATTAGAGGTCAGGAGTCATTCTATTGCTTCTTTTATTTTGAACATCAGTGTTTGGTTTTAACATTGGTTCCTGAGCTTTCTAGCATCGAGAGGTGTGGGCCGTAAGTCAAATCAGTTATTAGTTGTTTACTGTCACAGAATGTGCTCCACCATTGCCCTAGCACATCTTGAAGGCAGGACACCATTCTAGATCAAAGAGGTTGAGGTCTCTCCTTTGGTACCTTCCCGTTCCAAAGATGCTACCACATAGAAAATGAAGGCTCTGTGTAGGCACCAGCTCGACCTCTCCATGATCAGTGAGCTGTGTAAGGGTTTCCTTCAGCAACAGGGCCTTGCCATCAGTTTGTGGAGAGCAACCTATGGGCTTGGCAGGAGCCTGGGAGGTTTGGGGGTTCTCAGGGACCACTCTGGTCAACAATTCCATTAGATATAAATGCAGTCCGGGTACTGGGAGCTTTGGTGACAAGAGGTATCCAGTGAGGGACCGTTCTTCCCATTGTTTGGAGTTTTCATTTAGTATTTGGAGATCTCACTTATGTTTATATTTTGGGACGCTTCTATTATGTTGGGTTTCCATACCATGCCTCAAATGGCCCTCAATTCTAGCTGTCTCTCACACATCTTCCCTCCTCCTCTCAACTTGATCATCCCATTTAGGTCCCCCTCACTCATCCATCTACAGCTATTGATCATAATTCCCTTCCCCAGGGAAACCCGTATGCCACCTCCTGTCCCTGACTCTGTACCTAACCTCTGTGGTTCTACGGATTGTAGCTTGGTTATCATTGCCTTAACAGCTAATATCCACATATGAGTGGGTGATATCTTATTTCTTTTTCTGGGTCTGGGGTCCATCAATGACTCAGGATGATTTTTTTTCTAATTTCATCCATTTACTTGCTAATTTTATTTTTTAAATGAATGAGCCATGCTCTATTGTTTAAATGTATCACATTTTCTTTACCCATACATCTGCTGAGGGACGTCTAAGTTGTTTCCAGTTTCTGGTCACTATGAATAGAGCAGCAGGGACACAGTTGGGCCAGTGTCTCTGTAGAGGGGTGGAGCTCCCTTTAGGAATGTGCCCAAGAGTGGTGCAGCTGGATCCTGAGGTAGACCAGTTCCCATCTTCCTGAAGTCCTGCTACACCGATTTCCACAGCGGCTGTACCCGTTCGCATTTCCACCAGCAATGGATGAGTGTTTTCCTTATTCCTCATCCTCACCAGCATGGCCTATCACTTGTGTGCCTGATCTTAGCCTTCCAGTGGGTGCAAGGTGAGACTCCAAGTTGTTTTCATTGTACTCCCTAATGGCTAAGGGTGATGAACATCTCTTGATGGCTATTTTAATTTTCTCTTTTGAGAATTCTCTGTCTAGATCTGTAACTCGTGTTTTAATTGGATTATTTGTTTTCTTGATATCTAGTTTTTTCTTTGAGTTCTTTATTTACTTTGCATATCAGTCCTTTATCAGATATGTATTTGCTAAGCGTCTTTTTTTTTTCATTCTGTAGGCAGTCTGCCATTTGTCAAATGGACAGCACCCTTTGCCATACATACGCTTTTCAGTTTCATGAGATCCCGTTTGTTGTTGATCTTAGTGCCTGTACAAATGGTGTCCTGTTCAGAAAGTCTTCTCTTATGCCAGAGAGTTCAAGGCTGTTCTCCACTTTCTCTTTTTCCAGGTTCAGTGCACTTGGATTTATGTTGAGGCCTTTGATCCATTTGGAGTTGAGTTTTGTACAAGGTGATAGTATGATCTATTTGGATTCAGCTACATACAGCTGTCAAGTTTGACCAGCACCATTTGTTAAAGATGCTGTCTTTTCCCCAGTGTGTATTTCTGGCTTTTTTTTTTAAATATCAAAACTCAAATGTTCACTAGTGTGTAGATTTATGTCTGTGTCTTCAGTTTAATTCCATTGATTGACATGTCTGTTTTTGTGCTAACACTGTGTTATTTTTATTATGCTATTTCTGTAGAACAATCTGAGGCCAGGGATGGTGGTACATACAGTGGTTCTTTTATTATTCAGGATTATTTTAGCTACCAAAAATCTTTATCTCAGGGCTGGACAGTTGGCTCAGCAGTGAAGAGCACAGGCTGCTCTTGTAGAGGTGCCAGACTTGGTTTGCAGCACGCGCGCGCGCGCACACACACACACACACACACACACACACACACACACACACAGAGTAACTTACTACTGTCCCTAACTCCAGTGGCAGAGGGCCCTGTTGAGGATTGGTTCTAATGCTTTGTCTTATTTCGACTTCCCCAACCCCAAAGTGCTTCCAGACCTGAGGGTCCCACCCTCAGCTGGCTTTGATTGATAATAAAGAATTGCCATACAGCCAATGGAGGTGCGACTTTGAGATTGTGTGTGCGAGGGGTCAGACGAGAGAGGAGACAGAGAATCATGACTGGGAAGGAGAAAGATGAACCTTACGGCCTGCCGGCATGTGAGAATCCAAGAAAGTAGCCCTGAAGGCCACTTCCCCAGTTGGGTCTTGGGTAGCAGAGGTGAAATATAGATTTTAAAAGATATTAACTCAAGAATACTGGAGGAGGTGTTCATTAGCCAGGGAGGATTAGAAATGCCCAACTATTGAGTTAGTAATGGCATATCAAAATTAGCTTCTCTCTCTCTCTCTCTCTCTCTCTCTCTCTCTCTCTCTCTCTCTCTCTCTCTCTCTGTGTGTGTGTGTGTGTGTGTGTGTGTTTCATTAGCAAATTCAGAGGGCTCTGGCAGGTGGCTGGAAGAGTAACCTCCCAGGAACCAAAACAGTTTAATTCACCACTGCAGGGTCCAAAGCCCTCTACTGGCCTCCGGGACTCCGTACACGCATATTACATTTACATGTACACAGGCAAACAATCAAACACATATTTTTTTAATATTAAAAAAAAACCCTTAATCACATTTACTATTCCTAAAGATTGATAGGTTGACATCTTATAAACGGTGGCAAAGCATCTTGGGCTGATGTGTGTGCATGGTTTAGAAGACAGCATCCAAATAAAACACGGCACAGAAATACAACAAACTAAGAAGAAATGAAAACCAGATTGTCTCAAGGATCTGTGAGCAATTTCCCCAAACCATCGGGCGATCTCTGTTCCTTATTTATTTGGTTCTGAGTCCCAACAGGTGGATTCTCCCAGAGCAGGCAGAACCAGAGGGGAGGCTAGCGCCATGGTGAGTGGCCACAGCTGGCTTCGAACAGCTCAGGGAACTCAACTCCCCTAGGAATCCATCCTTAGTCATCTGCTTCAGTCTGTACCTGAGCTGTAGAGGCCTCCTGCCATCTTTCTGCCCCTGTCTGAGTTAGCAGTTGCCACCCTCTGTGCACTTGCAGAGCGCTTCTCTTTGTTCTGATACATCTGTCACACCCCGCCACACAAAGGGGCATTTTTCAAGGCATTGTAGGAATAAGGAAACCCAGAAGAAAAAAAAACCAACATTACAGAAAGGCAGAGCAAGAGAATGTTCTAGAAGCACCTTAAAGAACCTAAAGAACCGTGGCTATTTATAGATCTCAAAAATAAACGGCCTTCCTTTGATTGGAAGAGGCACTTCTGAAGGAGCTCCTTCAGAAAACAGGACGAGAACATGATGAAGTGGCACCTCAGACAATCTGCCTGCTGCAAAGTTTTCTCCTTAGTAAAGAAATCAGAATTATCATACCATCACGTGTACCAGACATTAAAAGCTACTCAAAGAGGCAGAGGGAAGAGCTTGGATAAAGTCGTTTTGTTTTGTGACTAGGGAAAAACCACAACAACTACAACAACAACAAGAAACTGTGAGAGGAAATCTTTGGTTTGATTTTAAGAAAAAGAAGTGGAGTTTCTTCTGCAAACATAAAGAGATTGGATAGAGTATCACACGGCCATGGGCTGCTATCTGCACCTGGCATCTTGTAGGGGGGGTGGGGCCAGGAATAATGCACACACAGAAGCACTCGGATGGTGGGGAGTGGGGATCTGAGCTGCTTGCAGTACCAGGAAGATCCCTCACCCACTGAGCCCCGACTGTGCTACCTCTCAGCCTCTGACCACCTGCTGGGTTGTTAGGATTCCAGGCATCTTGGGAGACATTCATATAACTGTTCTCTTTCAGAAATGAGAAAAATCAAGGTTCCACAAAGGGAAATGACTAAGAAAACATGACAGTGGTCCCACCATTGGTTGCCCTTCCCCACTACCATTCCTAACCTCGATGGGACTGATCCGTCTTCAAGGGGCCTTTGCATTACTACATTTAGACTAGTCCTTGTGCTAACCCAAAGAAGGCTCAAGTGCTACACCCTGCCGCTGTGGGATTCACACCATGAACACAAGTGTGGAAAGGCAGGTTTTCACACCACCATTTCATCCATGGGTCCTTTCCTGTCATTATCTTGGGCTGTTGCTCTTGTCAGCTAAGCCACCATGGCATAGGTTAGATTGTATTTAAGTTCCTAGAAGACTCTGTCTTCCTCTGTGGCTGTTCATCTGCTCCGCACCAGCTCTGGCTGTGCCTAGGACCCTGCTGTGTAGACACAGTGTACCCATGGGGCACTGTCCACCTGCCCAAGGTGCCGCTACATGATGCCACACTTTGGGTTTTTATTGCTGGAGCAATCGGAGGTCAAGGGGGTAAGTGATTCATGGCAGTCTGTCCAAAGCCTTGCTGGAAGCCCACTGTTTAGCAGTCCTGTAGGCCTACAGCTAACAACTGCTTTTAGATAGGTGACAGTGGTTGTGAGTCCAGTAGGTAACAAGGCTATACTCAAAAGGAAAATATAGATGGTTCTCAAAAGAACGTTTTATTATATAAAATAAGGAGCCATCTATATACATAGAGAAGGCACACTTACTTCATGTTGGTAGGAGAATCAATGGGTTTTCTTTCATGTGTTAACTTTATATTTTTAAATTATTTTTATTCTAAGTATATGTGTATTTTTGCCTGCATGTATGTCCGTTGAGACCAGAAGAGGGTGTCAGATCACTTGAATCTGAAGTTACAGATAGTTATGAGCTGTCACATGGGTGCTGGGAGTCAAACCCAGATCCTATGGAAGAGTGACCAACGATCTTCATAGCAGAGCCATGCCTGCAATCCCAGACTTCCTTTTCAGACGAAATGTCTTCCTTTTTAATTATGTGTATGCTTGTATGTGCATGTGTGTATGGTGTGTGTGCGTGGGCACTTGGGTGTGACTCCTGCAGAGCCCAGGAGCTATGGCAGATCTTCTGGAGCAGGTCATACAAGTGGCTGTGAATGGACCCAGGTGCATGCTGGGAACCACACTCCAGTGCTTTCTCCACGAGCAATCCGCACGCTTAACCACTGAGCTGTCTCTCCAGCCCTCATCAACAGATTCTAAGTCAAGTGCATGCAGAATGCAAAGAACAAATTAAGACAAACATGCACGAAGGTAAAAGTTTATAATCAACTCTACAGTTTGTGTAAACCTATATTTTGGGTTCTGGCTGAGGGGATCCTTCTTTACCTTGGTAAAGCCATGACTTATACCCAGTATGTGGCAGCTAGGGTCAGGGAGAAGGGAGACCTCTCTGGCTCTATATTCACAGCTGTCTTGGATGTCAAGTCTACTACCATATGTTGTTAAAACTGTTCAATTTTATCAAGGATTGGTGTTATTATTCTCTTACGGTGCCTAATGTATAAACTACCGAGAGACCAGGTGCTAGACAGAATCCCTTGCAGGCAGGCAGATAGGGAGAGGAACCATAGGTAGATAATAAAGGTGATTAAGATAGCCACTTCTTCCTCACCCTCCTGACTTGAGACAAAAGCCTGACAGCTTAAAACAAAGGTCTTGTAGGGTCCCCCCCAAACACACACAGCAGCAGCCCCCCTGATGGTGAACTGGATTGACAAGATCAAGGACAGATTACACAGCAATTGCAGACCACCCAGTTGACCACCCCTTCTTCCAGGTGGCCGACTTAAGTTAGGGAAGAACGCTTCAGAGACTTTAAAACCCAAGTGGATTTCCAGCTTTCTGAGTCCCCTCTGCTTTGCAAAGGATCTTTTTCTCAGCTTGTCTGCTACATATGCATTTCCTCTCTCACACACACATAAAGCCTCTCTTCAACTGCTGATCTGCCCGTCCCTGTCTGAGGCGTCTGAGGTCTCACCATGGCTACCTGAGCTGCCCGAGATTGTTCTGTCTTTTGATTCCTTAACTGGTAGGGAAAACAAACTTGATCAAGAGCCCTGTATCATTGTCAGAGGAATGTGTGTGTCAGGGAAAAGCACGGGATACGAGGGTATAGTCCTATCGAAGTTCCAGGCACTTGCGGGGACTGAGATGTGTTCTTGGTGCATAAACCATCATGGATGCTCCCTGGTGCAACACTGTAGCCACCCGAGGGTCTGTTACTCAAGGGGAAAGGGAAGTGTCAAATCCACAGGCAATGAACTTAGATGGCCGCCAGAGGGCAGTAAAGGACCAAACTGGGAATGAGGCTAGGCAGGAAATTCACATCAGCCAGGGTAGATGACCCAGGATAAAGCTATTCTCCAGGTTCCCAAGACTGGGCAAGCAGGAAAAGAAGCTACCCAGAGTCAAGCTTTCCAAAGTCCCCACGCTTGTGGAAATGCCTCTAATCACCTCAGAGAGGCCTGGAAACTTCCACTGCTGCTAATGAAGGAAAGGTCTTCTCTATACGCATATAATCCTGCACACATCCTAGCTAGAATCATAGAAAATGGATGCCACATGGTTTAGGGTGGTGGGTGTTCAAGAAAAACATCCCACAGCCAAGGAATCCATTGGTCCAATCAAGCTTGGCTCCTCAAGCGTCTAATCGCCCCCACCGCTCCAAGGAAGCCTGACAGACAGCCCTGGCCTGTGGTGCCCCGCCCCCTCCTAGCATCTTCCGGTTCTGGTCCATCCCTGCTCTGAGCTGACAGCTGTCTGCCTCCCTTGGTGATAAAAGGAGCTGCGGCTGGCTTTCTTCTTGGAGGGACTGAGGAGTTTCAGGAGACTCACCAGAAAGTCACGAGGCCTCTCACTGACCTTCTGTAAACAGTCAACAAAGGCTGGGCGTGGGGTGGGTGCGGTGGGGTCTCCTGCAAAGTGCATCAGAGATGCCAATGATGCAGCTTTCCAGAATTGCTACCCATACTCCTCTGGGGTTTCCAGTGAGGCAGCTGCCTATCACCCATGCTTCTGTGAGGAACCCAAACAAACCCGACCCACCAATCTAGATGGGTGCGATTGTTCGCTGCTCTGGTCGGGCTTCATCGACGCTTTATCTGAAGTGAAAAGGACCTTTGTTCCCAACAACACTAGGCCTGAGGTTTCCAGTTCTGCTGTCTCTTTTAATAAGAGTAGACTGCACCGATTACAAAGTAGCAAGAATATTCTAATCACAGAAACAACAGTACAGATTAGGGGATACACTGTTCGGATCGACAGGACGCATGGGGCTGACCATGCTTTAGGGCCCGGGGTACGGATTGGAGCTGATTTTTAACGGGGACTGATGAAAGGAGAGCTCATTGCTAAAGTTATCATTTAAAGTTAAGATTTGGGTGGGTTTTATTTTTTTGATTGACAGGTTATATATAACCATTTTTCACTGTACATGTCTCTTCCCATAATGCACCTATTTTATATGTGTGATCAATTATTCAGAAGTATAAGAAGGTAAGTAGGGAATTCTCTCTAAGTTTGAAGGCACAGTCTGCCTTATATGGACCCCAAACCAGTTCAGATTTGTCCTTTCTACTCTTGTACCTGGTATTATCTGAGTACAAATGAACAGATTCATCTGTTTGATGATTGGTAAGGGGAAAAGAACTCTACTGTGTTTCCCAGTGTGGTATGCAGGTGGCTCGATGCAAGCGGTGGCCCTAGGTTGCCAACAGGTAGCTAGGTGTGTTGTTGGGGGGTGGGAGGGGGTATGTGTGCATAGTAAGTAGAGGAAGGGAGCTCAGGCTGCCAGGTGTGTTATTCAGAGGATTTTGTACACAGCCCATACCAAGTGGAGTCCTAGGCTAGTAACGTGTTCTCTCTGCTTGCCTCAGTTTGTGGCTATCTCTCCAGGAAAAAGTTAAACATCATACAGAAATGACACTACCGGCAATCTCAGAGAAAATTCTAGATTTGGTCAGGAAGTAAAGATTGATATAGGGAAAACACATTGATATTCTTCTGGTTCCTGAAGCCTAAACTTGACTAGAGGTGGGGAAGGGCCAGTCTTCCCACTGTGTTCAAAATCACCTGACAGGATTTTCAAGATTTGAAGGCCTCAACCAGCCCTGATGGCTGGCTCAGTGAGGTTTCTTTCCTCCGGAAAGTCGCATGGGGAAGCAGCCTTTGATTGACAATTGTGATGAGCTCTGATTTAAGACTACAGCAGCTCTAGCCCCACCTCCAAGAAGGAGCTCTTGCAGTGTTCCTGCCCTGTGCCCGGTAAGCTCTGTGTCAGAGAAGGAAGCCACCCTGGCCTGGGCCTGCACCCCTCCGCCTCTGCCCCTTCCTCCAGGGCACACCCCTGCCCCTTCCTCATCCCACTAAGCACAGTCCTCTCTGCTCACTTCTGTTTAGTTGACCCTGCATGGCTCTCCCTGCCACACCCTCTCTCTGCTCCAACACCAATTCCAGCCACCCCACAGGGGCTTGTTGACCCTTACCTATGCTTGCTTCCATTCACCTGACTAGTCACTAGAGACATCTTGCCCTGGTAGGGAGCCACTGGGGTACAAAGACATGACTCCTATCCATTGTTAAGTTACTTTAACAAATGTTTCCCGAGTGTCTACTGCATGCCAGGCTCTAAGCTGGTACCAGGCAGTTCAAAAGACAGAATCTCAACTCTTACCAGCTGACAAACTTTCAGTGATGGGTATAAGCATCATTAAAAACAAGATGTGATGTCAAACTATTTCCAACATGAGAGGAATTGGCCGTCACATTGGGACCAGAGAGAAGGTGCCTGGTGGTCAGCACCTATTGGCTTCTCATCTGTCTGAAACCCAGTTCTGTGTGCGAGGGGACACGGCAAGTGCAAAGGGCCTGGAGTAGTGAAACAAGACCACGTTTCAGGCAACTGATGGTAAGCAGTGTGAGTGTGAGGAGGGAGATGAAAATTTGAATTTGACCTATCCAAGCTACGATTCCACCACAAAACCTGCCCCACAGCTCTCTTCATGTCTGGGGAAACTCCTTTTTCTTACTGCTGGGGCAGGGGCAGCCTTGCAGTTAGCTGACCCTCTCCTGTGCTCTACAGCCAGTCTTTAGAAGGTCTGGTCAGCTCTACTGTCCTCTGGGTCAGGCCACCTTCCCCACCTACATGGTGGCCACCCTACCCCAAACGCTGCTCCATCCTCCTTACCTGTGGAAACATGCAGGCTCATGGTGCTGTGCTGCCCAATGGTCCCTGCCTCCTTCAGAGTACAGCCTCTTGTGATACTGAGGGTCCCTGCCTCCTTCCTAGTACAGCTACCATGTATCTTGTGACCCCGAGGGTCCCACCTCCTTCTGAGTACAGCTACCATGTATCTTGTGACCCCGAGGGTCCCACCTCCTTCTGAGTATAGCTACCATGTATCTTGTGACACCGAGGGTCCCACATCCTTCCGAGTATAGCCTCTTGTGACCCCGAGGGTCCCACCTCCTTCCGAGTACAGCTACCATGTATCTTGTGACCCCGAGGGTCCCACCTCCTTCTGAGTACAGCCTCTTGGGACCCCGAGGGTCCCACCTCCTTCCGAGTACAGCTACCATGTATCTTGTGACACCGAGGGTCCCACATCCTTCTGAGTACAGCCTCTTGGGACCCCGAGGGTCCCACCTCCTTCCGAGTACAGTTACCGTGTATCTTGTGACCCCGAGGGTCCCACCTCCTTCTGAGTACAGCTACCATGTATCTTGTGACACCGAGGGTCCCACATCCTTCCCAGTACAGCCTCTTGTGACCCTGAGGGTCCCACCTCCTTCCGAGTACAGCCTCTTGTGACCCCGAGGGTCCCACCTCCTTCTGAGTACAGCCTCTTGTGGCCCCGAGGGTCCCACCTCCTTCTGAGTACAGCCTCTTGTGGCCCCGAGGGTCCCACCTCCTTCCGAGTACAGCCTCTTGTGGCCCGGAGGCCTTCACTCACTTGGACTCCCTCCATATCGGTGGTTCCTCCCACTTTGCTTCAGAAGCATCTCGCCCTGCTAACTCATTGTGCACGCTCTCCACTCAAGGCCTTTGCCCTCAGGTCTCTCCTGGCCACCTCCCCTGGCACACACACTCCATGTATGTTCCTGTCTTGAAATCCTTCATGTCTACCGAAAGTCATCTTGATATGGAGGCCTCTCTCTCGTAACAGCTCCTCGCTCGCTCTCCTCTCCTTATCCACTCGGGACACTTTCTGTTTCTCCCTGTGGTGGTGCGACAGAGATTTGTTAGCACCTACGCTGTTCTGTTTGGTGCCTCGTCGGCAGCACCTGGCTCTGTGCCTGGAGTGTGGGGGCCAGGCTGCTAAGAAGATCCCAACTTGAGTTAAGTAGTTCAGAGTTTAGGCCAGAAGCAGTAAGAGCCACTGAAAGTTTTTATCGATGTACTGAGATCTGATTTGTGTTTTATGTCTAGGACGGAGGTGGCACGGAGGATGCTGGAAGCAGAGGGGCAGCGGAGAGGAGGACAATGGTGGTGTTGATGTCAATGGGACAGTGACAGGGATGTGACAACAGGATGCTAATGAGGCATCTAGAGAGTCATCCAGGCAGAAGCTGCTGACCAGGGCCAGAGGACGGTGTGTGGCCCACCATTACTATTAGCCCTCAGACAGGCTGAGCACTGAGAAGGGACCGCTGTGCTGACTCTTGAGCAGAGGCAGGGGGATGACAGCCTGAGACTAATTCTTGAAGATGAGAATCTGAAATGAGCTGCTCATAAGTCTCCCTGCTGGAGGAAGAGGAGCCAACCTGCCAATGAGCACTGCTCTCTGCCACCCCACTCCTCACACTCACATACCCTTCAGGTGTCTAGCATGGAGGTAGGATGGAATCTCTAAAGAGGACGCTGGGACCAGATATGGAGCGGGAAATTTCCACCAGACAAGGAGTGGTGTGGACATGAAGCTGCTGGGGGAGGAGCTGAATTACGATGGAGAGGTAGCCTAGGGTTCAACATCCAGATTCACAGGCAGCAGGAAGAGAGTGATACTGGGCCTGGCTTGAGCATCTAAAACCTCAAAGCCCACCCCTAGTGACACACTTCCTCCAATGAGGCCACACCCCTAATAATGCCATTCCCAATGAGCCTATGGGAGTCATTTTTATTCAAACAACCAGACAGGGGAAGGTGGAGATGGGCTAGTGGCTCTCTGTAGCTAAGGCCAGTCCCAGAGACACAGTAGCTGGACCCTGTCATTAGAGACACTAGGGTCAAAGCCTGGACCCTGTAGTCCCAACATCTAGGTGAGGCTGCCTATCAGTCCTCAGTAGGTATGTAAGACTTAAGAAAACAAAAAACAAAACACAGAGAAAGATTTACCCAATAAGGAACAGACTGGTCCAGGGACTGCACCCTCCCCCAGTCTGTAAGGTTTCATTTGAAGGCAAAAGGCATGTACAACTAAGCATTTCTCCTGATGCATAGCCCTGTCCATCTCTGCCCTGTGTTGTCTGAGCTGTCTCCAGGCTCTCCTGCATACTTGTCCAGAAAGTTGTCAGAACTGTGTGAAATCTCTTTCCAGAAACCAGTTCTCCTGGGGATGGCATCAGGGTACAGCTTTTTCCTTCTCTCCGTATGTGATTCCTGGGTAAGTTCCAGTTTCTTGGGACCTATTGTCTCAACAGTCAGACAGCCAAAGGGAGTGAACCAAATGTCTCTTTAGAGTACCTTCACCCTTGGTAGCCAGGCAGCAAATACTTGCTTGGGAAGAATTTACCAAGATCTGGGTCCCAGGAACTTTCTGCTCCTCCTAGATATGGGGGCCATCCTGTCTAAATATGCTTCTGGCCTCGGAGGGCAGCTTCCCTGCAAACTGCAGAGAAGGCCTACAGTAAACCATTGCATCTGAGACTCACTGGCCAGACAACCTCACAGCCATGCTAGCATCTGCTGTGTTGGGGAGATGAGCTCCAGGACCATCCTGACAGGTGCCAACACCCTGTTTCGGCCACATGTCAACTCACAACTCAGTGTGTGACAAGATTCCTGAGTTCTATGTTTTAGGCCTGATGGCCAGCCCCTGTTTGTGAATGGGTGAACACCCATGCTGTCAGGTGTGCAGGTGTCTGTGAGCGGTTGAACATCCACACTATGAGGTGTGTCTATGCCTTTGTCCCACACAAGCCATGGTAGCCGTGAGCTTCGAGGTCAGCGGCTGTTCCTCACACCTGCAGAGGTGTGAAGGGAGAGCTGGTTCAGCATGTACAGGAGGTTACTTTATCTGACCATGATCACTAGAGTATGAGCGATGCTGGTTTCATGGCTCAAAGCTCAGAACCCTGAGCCTGCATCCAACACACCAGTGTAAAGAAGAAACCCTCCTAACACAGCGGGGCCTCACAATCACCCTGGCTGCCTATACCTCACATCCTCTGGAGTAAGCACCGATTTATCCTTGACTTCAGCCCCTTTTCCTGAAGTCTCTGAGCGGGATCACTGTGTGAGGTGGGGGCAGGCGAGGCATTTGCTGGAGCCCCCTAGATCAGAGGCAAGCCCACCGAGTACCTTCCTACCCTTCTCTCTTACCTGTGAAGATTTCGATGTTTTCCTCTGAAACATCCAACAACAAAACAATACTTACGTCTCTCTTATTGCTACAACCAAATACAGGACAGGAAGCATTTAAGGGAGGAAGGGCTTCCTCTGGCTTACAATTTGGAGGAATACAGTCCATCATGTTGGAGAGGCCTCAACAAGAGGCCAGGGGGTCACAGAACAATGGTAATCAAGAAGCAGATACTGAAAAGGAAGTGAGGTTGGGCTATAAACCCACAAATCAGCTGCCAGTCACCCCTCTCCTCCAGTAAGGTGCCACCTCCCGAAAGTTCCACAAGTTTCTAAGCCAGCACCAGCAGCTGGAGACCAGCCATTCAAAAACAGGCGCATATGAAGGACACTTCATTTAGAACCTCAGTGGGCCAACCTCAACAGAAACCAGAACTTTGGTGAGACTATAGCAAGGCGCTAGGTTTTGACATTTCAGCAGAGTGCCCAAGCCTTCCACCTGGTTCCAGGGAGGCTGGAGCTGGAGGGTGAATATGTGCTGTGTATCTACCGAGCCTGGGTTCAAACCCTTTGTCACCTTGAGAAGCCTGCATAACTTCTGAGAGCTCAGCTTCCCCATCTGTGACCCTCAGGTCAGGTGAGAGCTGCTTCAAGGCAGTAGTATGTGTTGTTGCTTCCTCACATCAAAGAGAAAATGCTGGGTCCTGGCATCTGGTTCACCCAGCTCTCTGTACTTGTACTCAGTGTTGAAAAACAGAAGGTTCTGGCATCTGAGGCACCGGATCCTGGCTGGGGAGGTTAGCAGGACAGTAGCCATCTATGCCCCAAGAGGAACGGTGACAGAACTAGAACTCTTGAGCAGGGAACCAAGAGACAACCGTGCTTCCCGCCACCTTCCTCCCTCTGTGTCTGTATTGTCCTCACTGCAGCTAAGACTGGGAATATGCAGAGACCTCAGCCATGTCCTCTGTACACGGGGGAGCTGACTGTATCCCAAACCCTAACGAAGACGTACCTGGATGGCTGCACCAGGCAAGACAGGAAAGAGAGCCTGAACAGGGCATTTTAATCTTCATTTCGGGGCTGCTCTGCGCTGTGAAGGGTTTGGGAATCTATGGTTCCTGACTTCACTCTTCTTCACACACACCCCCCCCCCCCCACTTCTGATCATCTTGACGCCACTGCATGCAGCAGCCATGGTGTGGATGTGAGAGAAGCTTGTTCCTGTCTCAAGTGTTCTATGAAAATAAGCCCCGAGATGTGGGCCAGTGGTCGAAATAAGAATGGCCCCCACAGACTCCTGTGTGTGAATGGTTAGCCACCAGCCACTGTGGAGTGAAAGTGTTTAAGAGGATTTGATAGGTCAGGAGGTGGGGCCTTGTTGGAGGAGGTGTGTCACAGGGGGTGGGGTTTGAGTTTTCAAAGACCAGGCCAGGCTCAGGCTCTGTCTTTCTCTCCCTGCTGCCTGCGGGTCAGGATGTAGCTCTGGGCTCCAGGGCCACACCCACCTGCAGTGCACCGTGTTCCCCACTATGATGACAATGGACTAAACCTCTGAAACTATAAGCAAGTCTCCAATGAAATGCTTTCCTTTGGAAGTGTTACCATGCTCATCATGTCTCTCCACAGCCATAGACAGCGACTCAGACTCATGGGAAGGCATGTTTCAGTACACGTCCCTGCTGTGGTATTCTGCCTGACCACATGTCCACAGTTACTCTGACTGAAGCTACTTAAACCACGGAACAAAATAAATCTTTCATGGGAATTTATTTTCTTTAGGAGTTGTAGTGGCAGGAGAGTGTCACAGGTAGAGTCCTCTGAGTTTGGTGTCTCATTCTCACCCTACACACACACATACACACACACACACACACACACACACACACACACACGAGCGCGCGCACATGCTTACATGCATGCACACACATGCACATACCCCTCTCTGTCCCCATTCCCACTAGAAGTTCTAGTCAAGCCCTGTGGGGTAGGAACGCTAGGCAGGAGGTTCCCACAGGGACTGAACAACAGGACTCCAAATATATGAGAAAAGAACTGTGGGGTGACTGGCCAAGGCCCTGATTGGGGGTGTAAAGGTAGCAGGGCTGTTAGTTGTTAGCCAAGATATCAAAATATGGAGGTGACTGACTCTCGCTGGGGCCAGTCGAGTGATCCAAAGACAGATGTTAGGGCCAGTGGATGACAGCGGTCAGAAGCAATCCATGTTCCCTCTCAAGGGCACATCAGCTATTACCTTTAACCTAGTAACCTAATTTTTAGAGTACTTAAACTCCTGTGCAGCTTCTCATATATTATATATCTTCTTATAAAGATTGAATTGTGGGTAAAATGGGCTTGTGGGGAACACATTCCCCTTTGCTAGAGGCAACTGTCCAGAAGAAGCAGAGAGAAGGGAAACCTGAGCCTTGGGCTGAGAGCAAGATGGAGCTTCGCCTGGCCCACTGTGTCTTCTAAAGAGTGCATTCCTGCTTTCTTACTTATTCTAATTAAAACATTTTTTAAAGCTGTATTTATCTGTGTGTGCACACATGCATGAACCATGGCGTGTATGTGGAATCAGAGGACAACTTGCATGAGTCAGTTCTCTTCTGGGCTAGAACTCAGTTTGTCAGGCGTGTCAGCAAGCGCCTTTCCCTGCGGGGCCATTTCCCTTCCCCCATCTAATTACATTCTTGACTGACTGCTTGATTCACTTACTATTGCCAGTCTGAATCCTTCAACACTTCTCTTTCTAGGCCATAGGTACCAAGACCAGAGGAAATCAGAGGCCGCAGAACAGGGAATGAGGAGCGGGATAGCAACTTGATAAATGCCATTAAAATAAAATATAAGAAAAAAAGTTTTTGTTGGCAACTGGCTATGTGGGTCTAGTGCCAGAGCCTTCCAGAATCTTCCCTCTGGTCATTGTGCCACTTTCAGGCAAAGATACCCCAATGCAAGGCTGAGGAGATCAATAGGCTGAATGAGTCTCTCAGGAAGGAGCTGGGACAGAGGTAACAGGGTTGGAGAAAAGGCAAGTGTCTTGGTTAGGGTTTTACTGCTGTGAACAGACACCCTGACCAAGGCAAGTCTTATAAAAGACAACATTTCATTGGGTCTGTCTTACAGGTTCAGAGGTTCAGTCCATTATCATCAAGGTGGGAACATGGCAGCATCCAGGCAGGCATGGTGCAGGAGGAGCTGAGAGTTAGTTCTACATCTTCATCTGAAGGCTGCTAGCAGAATACTGGCTTCCAGGTAACTAGGATGAGGGTCTTAAAGCTTACACCCACAGAGACACACCTACTCCAACATTGACACACCTACTCCAACAAGGTCACACCTTTTCCAACAGGCCACACCCACTTCAACAGGCCACACCTTCTAATCATGCCACTCCCTGGGCCAAGCATATAGAAACCATCACAGCAAGGATCCAGCAGACGGGCTCAGTTCAGCCAGACACATCTGGAGTCCTGAAGGAACCATGGGAATTAGAGCTTAGAGACCAGGGGAGGGGACTTGACACTTTCCTTTCTCCCAGTTCTTATCGGAGTGTGACCTTGTCTGCTCTGTGACATCACACGCCCCCCCCCCTCCAGCCACCTGGGAGGGAAGACTATAGAAGGGAACATATATGAAAACATTCTCTCTTCCTAAGGTCGACCCAAGGTGATATTTCTCCAAAGAAAGGCTACTTTTTTTGTTGTTTGTTTAATTGCACAGCAGTGTCAGTAGGTGCCCTGGCTTCTGGCAGCATTGTGAGCTCAGGCTGGCTGTTTTCTGGGACAGTGACCTTCAAATGTCATGCTAGCTAGATGGAAAGAAAACAAGCCAGGCCATGCCTCTGGGACGTCCCTTCGCCTGTCCTGCAAAGCATCTCCACGGACTCACTGGACTCATCCTGGTGCAGAGACTGGGACCCAGACTTTCTGTTAGGAGTCTGCCCCAGCATCGCCTCTTATCTTGTTCAGGCGCAGAGTGCTGTGAGCATCCGATGAGGTCACATTCTAGAGTTCTGGACCCAGGAGCTGGTCTCCGTGCCTAATACAGAGGCAACCTTTCACAGGCTGTGTCATCTTTCCCAGATCCCTTTGCTCAGGGGCAAAGTTAATGATTCAGGGGATCTGTTTAGAGTTTGTTTTCATGCTTATATTTATGCGTTATTTTTTGCTCTTTCATGGTAAGAAAATCAAAGCATCTAAATTTGAACCACAAAATAATGATTGTAAAACTTTATCTCATAACAGATGGGAAATAGGAAGAATTGGATGGCTCTCAATGCAGCTTCTTTCCAGCTCCTTGGATGCGACCCACATCACTGATAATATCAGAGCTCTATCAACATATGCTAAAGGCTCTAGCTTCTCTCCAGGTACAAAATCCATGCTGGCTCGGGGATGCATAGCTACAAAGTGACTATTCTTCTCTCATAATTTATACATACTCCCTTTCTACTCTGCAGGTCTTCTTGAAGATGACCAAAAGGGTGGGACTTTGAGGAAGCCACCGTGACTGTTGACAGAGTTCCCTGATGCTACCAATAGCCCAGTATTTCCCAACCTGAGGCAGAAGGGCTAGAGGAGGGCAGTGCTTAACCTGTGCGCCCAAAGGGGTGTTGGCTCAGCTCACTAATAACCAGGAGCCAAAGAAGGCAGGAAGTGCTCACAGAATCGCCACAGCTAGAACAAACTCTTATGATCCTCGAAGATACATGCTAGGCCTGACCGGGCTCCTGGGAGTTCAAAGGCTGGTGCTGGGGTAATTTAATGGATTCCAAAAGTTCCTGATCTAGGAAGAACAGTGATGGGGTTGGAAGAAGGGGAGAGGGGGAAGG
>NC_034605.1:59931448-59942994 GCF_900095145.1 Mus pahari | reverse complement strand
ATATATATATATATATATATATATATATATACATACATACATATATATGGTCTTCCATTGTTCAGAGTTCACGGTCCTTTGGGAGAATGGGATGTTTGTCTTTGTAGCACAGTAAGCCCTTGGGCAACAGCGTAAGCACGTTGGCATCCAGGCATCTTTTGGAAGCAGAGAGTGAAGTGTCTCCTGGCTTTGGGCAGATTTTCTCATCACACAGACAGTGATGCTCTGACTGTGGTTCTGTACATACAGTTCATCTTAGATTACAATGCCTTGTGAACGTCACCACACGGACCCACGCACACCAAGTCCAATGTCGGATATCCCACGTCAGACACCAAGCATAGGTTGCCAGCATGGAGCACTTGATATGGAAGGAGCTTCCTGTATGCTAGCTATGCACCGAGCTCTGCCCTAAGCCCTGGACTTCGAATTCCCACACCCACCCTAGGCAGGATTAATATCACTTCTGTTTTACAGGTGAGAAAATGAAGTCAGAGATGAGCAAGCTGATCTAAATAACAGAGCCATTAATATTACAGAGCCAGACATGCTTAAATGGCTACTTCGGTCTATCAGAGCATGGAGGAGGGTCATATAAGCAGATGACATCATGTTTATGGGCCATGAAAGGGTAGCATAGGGACTGTGGGAACCAGCAGAATTCACAAGAGGATGAGAACAGCCAGACACCAGAGGATGTGCTGATAGAGCCAGGATGCGCACATCTGTATATTAGCTCATCCAGTGGGGATGTGGGGTCCAAACAGAGGTAAATAACTGCAGAAGTCTCATTGGAGGGAGAGTTTGGTAGGGTTACACCAAAGAACAGGAAGAATTCAGTGTGGCTGGTCACCGATTTCATAGCCAGAAATAGAGACAAGGTTTTTGGAGGGTCATTTCTACTCAATAAATATACTCTCATCACCCACAACGTGTCAGGAATTATGTGAAACCCTGGTAGGTCTGTGTGAACTGATACAAGTACAACTTTGACCTCACGGACCTTACATTCTATGAAATGAAAAGATGCCTCCTGTTCTTTCCCACTTGGTGAAGGCCAAGGGCGGCAGCTGTACTTGTTCAGTGTCAGACTGAACATTGTCTAACAGAATTACTCAGTAAGGAGCCAGTTGTCTAGAATAATGTCCCTGCGTTTGGCTTTGCCCTGTGTAGTAGTTGTGAAATCAGAGGGAAGTTAGATCACTAGAAAGGTAACCATCAATAATTAGCTTTGTCATCCTATAGAATGTTAGCAAACTTATGTCTGTCTCGTTGTGTCTTATTTCCTACTGTTGCCATAGGCAATTATCACACGTTTAATGGCCGAAGCTAAGAGCAGTCCTGCAAGTTGTGGAAAGCAGAAGTCAGATTCAGATCCAAGTAGGCCAAAATTAAGTGTCTCTCACCTTTCTGGAAGTTTTAGGAGAGCATCTATGTACCCTCATTGATTACCGTTAAAAGAATTCAATTCCTTGCAGGTAATTTTGTAATCTTTAATCTTATTTGGCAGCCCAGTCATTTTGTCCCTCCCGTTCTGTCCTCTGACAGTTTTTCATCCCATACCTTCACCACCACCACCCCCCCCCACATCTCCCCGACACCTCACCAGGACTCCCCATTCCCTGGGGCCTCAAGTCTCTCAGGGGTTAGGTGAGTCTGCTGTCATTGAGGCCAGACCAGGGTACTGATGAAAGGTCACTATTCTTGGCTGCTGGCCCCACCCCATCCTCCATCGTCACAACCAGCACCATCAGGTCCTCACCAGGCAGCACGGTGCTGACCTGGCCCTGCCGTCCTCCCTCACTTGAGAGGACTCATACGGTTTAATTGATCATGTCCAGATGATTCAAGACCCTTTTAAAATTTCAGGATCCTTAAGCAAGTGAATCTGCAAAATAATCTTGCCGTCAACCTGCCAGGTACCTACATGGCTCTAGGGACGAGGGAATTGACATCTCTGCTGGGTCATTCTTCAGGCCACCACAGTATCTAACAACTATTATTTCCGAGTTTGGGTCCTGGTAAACTGAATAGCCCCATTTCCTCGACATGGAAACTGACAGGAAATGCAGTAGTGAACATCAGGAGAGGGTGACGCCTCCTGGAAACGAGTCCCCTCTCAGTGGCCTGACAACCTGCCTGCTTCCAGGACCCTGCCTGCTTCCGGGACCGATCCGGGACCCTGCCTGCTTCCGGGACCGATCCGGGACGGATGATTCAGCCCTTCTTTGACACACTCACTTCGTCTCTGTGTGTTTTTAACTTTTAGAGAACTGAAGTTGTTACAGTTGTCAGTTTGGAGGCTTCGGTGAAACCTGTCCGTGCCAATTAAAATGCTCTGGGGAAGAGCACTGTGTGGCGCCACAGCTGACGCAGCTATTTTGGCTCCTGGCCTCCGTCCCAACTCCAGCTCTCTCCATAGTCCCTTCCTGCTCCCTGTCTTCCTCCTACCTCTGTTACCATTTGGATCCAGCTTCAGCTTGCTCCTACTTTATGGCTAATCAATAACTTCCTTTCTGTAGAGGCTCCAGGGACCGGGTCTCAGGTGGTGGGTAATCATTTGGCAATCCCAACAGGGATGAGAGCGTCTCTTCTCTTGGGTGAGAAATGACCAAGACTCTTTGCTGGTTGTTTCAATTTGTCTGCTTGACTTCTGGCCTCTAGAACTGTGTGGCTATCTGTGCCACACAGTGTGACCTTTCCAGATGCGGGGCAGTGTGTCCATTCTTCTCCTGTAACTGAGTTCCTAGGAGGGAAACTGCAAGGTCTGTGTGCATATGACTACCTGTGACCAAGGCAAACTCAGTGTGTGCATATGCGTGATTATGAGTATGTGTATGAGTATGTCTGTGTTTGTGTGTGTATTTGTGTATGAGTGTACATGTGTATGTGGGTGTGTGTATGTGTGTATGTCTATGAATCTATGAGTATATGCATATGCATATGTGTGTGTCCATATGTGTGTGTATAAGAGAGAGAAGTATTTTCTGTTTCCTGAAAGGCACTAATAAATTAGAATAGGGTATCTCTTAATTAATTGGGTCATAGAGATATTAAGTACCTATATTAATTAATATTCCCAGAATTCCCCTCAAACTAAAGAAACTACACTTCTGAGCTACTAAATGAAACAGGGATTTTTAAAAAGAAATCACAGTTCATACAAAGTGAGTGGCATCGGGCTGCTTGATAGCTATCGATGCAACAATCTCTACGTGTAACTGGGGGCGTCTCAATAGGGGGTATAATACAAGTTAGCTAATACTGTTCCTTTGCAATATTTAGGATTGAGGAATGTAAAAACTTCCAACTCAATTGAATCATTCAAAAATAAATTGAGCTGTGTAATACTGACAAGTCTTTCATACCAATTATGTTTGCCAAAAGTCTGTTTAAGTATAAGCTTTCAATATCTGTAGTTAAGTTTAAAACTGTATGCCAATTTAAAATTAAAGTAATTAATGGATAATCTTTGGTTTTCTGGGTAATTTCTAAGTAAAATCGAATATAAAATATTGGTTGCTGATCATGGTCTGGGAATCTAAGTAACTGTGATTATGTTGTCATGTTACAGAGTGGTTGTCATGTTACAGAGTGGTTGCACCTTTGGATCCTATGAAATGGAAGTTCCTTTTGCTACATAGAGAAAGTTTTAAAGACACACTGGTTGGGAGTCACAATCTATTAAGCCTTGGGGTCTGCATGAATGCAAGCATGTGACAGGTAATTTTCAATTCCCCCTCCCACCCTCCTCCCTTCCCCCTTCTTCCCTACCCCTTCCTTCTCCCTGTTATTTCTTGAAGATGGAATTTGTCAATGGAGTTAAAGAAAGATGGTTATGATGCAGCAAAACAGCAAAACTCCCTGAGTTTAATAAACAGAACATGAGAGTCTGTAGTTTGGGTCCTGATATTATAAAAATGAGATCGAATCTCTCTCTCTGCTAAAGTGATAAGTGAACCCAGATGTAGTGGTTCATCCAGGTGTGGTGGTTCATCCAGGTGTGGCGGTTCACATCTGCAATCCCAACACTCAGAAGCCAGAGGCAGGAGGAGCACCATACATTTCTAGCTAGCCTGGACTACATAATAAGTTCTAGCCCACCCTAAGCTGAGAAATACCAAATATATGCATATGTACCAGTCACATGGTAACTTGATCTGAGGGCACTGGGCCCTTAGGAGAGCAAAGCAAAGGCTCTTCTGTGTCTGCTTATCTGTTGGACAGCAAAGATTCTGTTTCTCACCAGAATAGTTTCCTGTGTTTCATATGACTTCATCATACCCTTGATTACTAATAATCTAAGGTTCTAGGAAATTCTGCACCTCCTCAGTAGTCATCAAATATCCACTCCAGCTGGCAGGCAAGCAACCGCTGCAATCTTGAGTGCTCAGAGCTCTCTCAATCTTCACTTAGCCATCCTGAAATCAGACCAGAATCTAAAGGGGGGGGAAAAAAGGTACCTTCAAACCTAAGAATCTTTTGATGTCTCAGAGTTCCCACAGGTGGCTCACAAATATTTATTTTATAATCTTAGAAAGAAAGAATACCTAGAAAGAATTAGGTTCACTTTGGGTATTCATAAGTTGGCTTAATGTGGTTCTAAAAGCTGAACACCAAAAATTGATTTCTCAGACAAGAGTAAGTGTATGTAGTTCAATATCACTGATATTTCAGAAAAATAAACTTCACAGAAGATATTGGGAGACCCCAGACATTTTCCATACTTTCATTGACCACAATTATGTCCTTGCCCAAGAAAGACATCAATTAGATTCTTAGAAAAAAGAATATTGGATTCCCAAAGAAAATCTAACCCTCCTGTACTTTGATTTTATTGTCAAAGTTTTCTCTTTATTGCTGTGATAAAATATCATGACCAAGAACAGCTTGTGGAGGAAAGGGTTTATTTCACTTAGAGGTTAAAGACTGTCACCAGTCTAGAAGCTGTGACAGGCACTCAAGAGAAACCTTGACACAGAGGCCTCGGAGGGGTGCCAGTGACACAGTCCTCGGAGGGGTGCTGGTCATTGGCTTACTCCTCATGAGGAGTTCAGTCTGTTTCTTAAATGACCCAGGACTGCCTGCCCAGAGACTATGTGGGCCAGGCCCTCCCCCATCAATCATTAATCAAGAAAATGCTCTTTAGACTTGCTTCTAGGTCAATCTAATGAAGGTACTTTGTCAAACGAGTTTCTCTTCCCTGTTAACTCTAACCTAGTGGTTCTCAACCGTCCTAATGCTGCGACCCTTTAATACAACTCTTTATGTTGTGGTGACCCCCAACTATAAAGATATTTCATTGCTACTTCATAACTCTAAGTTCTCTACTCTTAAGAACCTTAATATAAATATCTGATATCCAGAATATCTGATATGTGACCCTCAAAGCATCACAATGTGCATTGAAAAACACTGTGTCAAATCATGACAGTATGTCAAATTGTGACACAGTGTGTCAAATTGACAAAGCAACAACAACAACAAAAAAAAACCTAACCAGGACAATTATTACATTGTAACACAAGGCCAGCTGCCGACTTCTGCAGCTGTTTCTTTCTGTTTCAGAGCTTTCATGAAGCCCACAGGCCTCCAGCATCTTCAGGGAGGAAACATAGGCCTGAGTCTCTAGGAAAGGACCCCCCTAGGTACCAGCAATTTCTGAAGCTTCACCTCTGTCTTCCTGGAGCGTGTTCCAGAGACTAACGCTGCCGTCATCCAGATCTTTCCAGGGACTGGTCAGAACTTCCAGGGTTCTTTAGTTTAGAAACAGTTCGTTGGAAGCAGCTGCTTACCCAAGGCATGGCGGGTAAATTAAGCTACAGAGGACTCCTGCACAGAAGGCTCTGTAGCTCTGTGTGTCTTTCAGTAGCCTATTTCAGATGGATGAAGCTGTACAATCTGCTACAGAAAACTGAAACTGCAAGGCTTGTGATGGTACCTGACTAAGCAGCTTCAGAGACCAGAGTCTCCTGTTCCCCGAGAGGCTCCACTTCTGCCTTTCCACAGCAGGGCAGTTATTTGCAAGGGTTCGGTGGACATTTCATTCTAAAGTCCTGAGATTGACTTTTAAAAGTTACCTGTGCAGCTAAGGCCAGAAGACCTTGGCCTTGGATTGCCATGATGACTGGCCACCTTTAAGCTATGAGATGCTCTGCCTGGAAGAGCTGTGGCTTACCTCTGGGCTCAGTGTTTACAGAGATTGGAGGCCGATATAATCCAAGGCACCCACCCTCTACAACAGTGCCGTCCCTGTCTAGAAGGGTCACCTGGGACATCAGGTGGAAACCTATGGGCTTAACCTCCAGCCTGAAGATTAGATGATCAAGAGGCGGCGGCGGCTGTAAACACCCAGACTCGGATGTTTCAAAGGAAGTTCTGGACAGAAGTCACGACTCTGGACTTGGAAGCTTTTTCAGTCCATGTGTTGAAGGGGTACTTTATGGTGACTTAAAGCCATTTTGGAAAATAATCAGATTAATACAGAGCAAGACCAGCCAGTCTTCAAGACTGAGAATGATCTGTGGAGATTATCTATGACCCGAAACAGATGGAAGGTATTGGGAAAATATCATTAAAAACTTGGAAATAAGGCCCAAAGAGGGTGGGCCATATTCTCCCACATTAAAATGGAGTAGCGTTTGCATCTGTGGGGATTCATGAGTGAGATGGGAAGCTGGTATGTATTTGCTTTACCCACACCCAATCAGACACAGAATAACATGTAACAAGCGGATCTCTCTCCCTCTCCCTCTCCCTCTCTCCCTGGCTAAAATATAAATAGCTAAAGGCTGTATTTTATTGCTTGCAAGCTCTTCCAGCTTTCTGTCTAACACCGAGTTTACTTCAGAGCAGTGGCCAACTGTGTACCTCCAGAATAAATTCTTAAGTACCTTCACCATCTTACTGGGCCTGTCATTACTTAGTTAATAACACTTGGCACACAGTCATTCTGTGTTATATGAGTCATGTTATTTATTGTTCTAAAATTACAGCTGGATATAAGTTCCCTGGAAAGATGGCTTTGTTCCCAGCCATCCAATCCCAGGATGTGCACTGCCCTGCTCTAAGGAAATGGTAAGGTCCCCTCCCTCTGTGGTCATCCTCTCTGCTCAGCCACAGGACAGGAGAGATGAGCTGGCCACTCTCTTTCTGGGTCTCCTGTTAACTACAGTCCAAGAGCTGGAAGCCTGAATTGTGATGCAGATCTTGCTTCCCTATGAATAAATCCCTGCGGTGAAGAGCACTGACTGCTCTTTCAGAGGTCCAGAGTTCAATTCCCAGCAGCCACATGGTGGCTCACAACCATCTGTATTGGGATTCAATGCCCTCTTCTGGTGTGTCAGCAACAGTGTACTCAGATAAATAAAACAACAAATAATTATTTTAAATCAGTCAATCAATCAATCAATCAGTCAATCATCAACCAATCAATCAATCAATCCCCTGGCTGCTTCTGGCTGTTCCACACACAAACAGGAGTGCTCAGGAAAGGAGCTATTCTGCCATCTAGCCTCACACTGCCCTCCAGGACACCTGCTTCTGGCAGACCTGTTTATTATTTATCCAGTGATTCTTGTCCAAGATTTATTCATCACCCCAAACTGCAGAAAACTGGTTTCAGAGCCGCAGTGGATGGGTTAACTTAATTAGGGGAAACATTGAAAGCTTCCATGAACATCAGCACCACAAAGCATGACTTCAGGTACCCAGCAGACACTTCCACAGGCCGCTAGCAGCCCTGACAAACTAGCTCCATCACTTCAGCAGCTGAACTTTATCTTACTCTCAGAGCTCAGTACTCACGGGAAGGATTCATCTAGCAGTCCAGGCTGCAGGTACTCTGCCATCTTCCACTTGTAGCTTCCTCCATACTTGCCCTGGACACTGGCATTCTGTAGACAGAGGAGCCTAAGGAATGGGTGAGGATTTCCTAGTCTGACCTAGAAAGTTATGGTCTATGGACATCCCACAGATCAGAACTTAGCAATGAAGTTGTACTTACTGAAACGGAAGCTGGGGAATCTGTTCACATGTCTTTTTAAGAGATGGCCTTGATAATGACTGATGAATAACCAAGGTCTGGGATACCCAGGACCAACCGAGCTGTCACCAACACTGAGGGAAAAGGGTGCATCTACAAGAAACCCACACCCCTGAGGTCGGCATGCAAAGGCTCATAATCACAATGGTGTGTATGTGGCTTTATTACACTCCCTCCCTAACCCTTCCCCACCCAACATGTCTTCCAGGCAGAGGCAGGTCCTTCTTTCTTGTTAACTGCACTGATGGAAAGTACTTAGCCACGTGGTGATTAATCTCAGTTGTCAAACTTGGTAAGATCTGAGCTACATAGGCCTCTGGGCATGCCTGTGAGGGATTATCTTGCTTAGATTAACTGAGATGGGACACTTGCCCGCTGTGGGTGGCACCATTCCCTAGGTTAGTATCCTGGTCTGAAATATTCAGGAGGATGTGAGCTGAGCACTAATTTTACCACTTTCTGTGTTCTTTTTCCCTGTGTCTTTAAACTTGTCACACAAAAAGGCAGTAGCTCTTTAAATGACTACCTCCCTTCTTTTTGTGTGAAATGGCTCACTTTAACTTATATTCTCAGTATAACTGGATGGTTTCATCCTGTTCGGAAATAGGCCATCTCCCATTAGGCTGCACATCCGGGGCACCAGGAGCTCTTGCAGCCCACACCCTTCAGAAATCCTCCAGCTTTTTACCTCAATTGGCTTCAGTGTATTCAACTATTCCAAAAGCACTCCCCTGTCTACATACTCCATCTAGTGCAGTGTAAACTCGGGAAAACAGGCACTAAACTTTTTTTTCCCTGTTTTGGCCTGAGTGCCTGCATTCCACGTATGGTCAGTCTCTTGCTTCATGGATGAAAAACAATGTCAAGTTTTATATCACCCTTTCCATGGAAAAACAGTTCCAAGCTGTCTTCCACCTTCCCAAATGTGTGTTTGAGTGGAAGCCTTACATCCTGCAATGCCAAGTTAACATCGGATTTGGAATACTCTATAAAACCGCATAGGTCAACCTCTTAGTTACAAGGAATAATACGGCCCCAGCCAATGCCATTCTAGACAAATGTCAGTGCTAGGATGACACTCTCCCTTCCTCCGGTTTGGGTACTAGGCATAGGCATCTATGACTCAAAGGACACCTAGACAGAAACTTTATTCCTTTCCAGTAGTTATAGATTAGCCATTATCCTGGAGCTTTTCACAGGACAGAATCATAGTGTGCTGCTGTTGATGGACTAGACATTTTATTCTAAAAGGCCCAGGGAACTGCCTAGAAGAAATACCATACTCTGGATTTATGGGGTATTGGTGTAGGAGCCTGAGTGTTCCCTGGATTCATGGGGTGTAGGTGTAGAAGCCTGCGTGCTCCTTCAGTAGTGCCTTGATCACAGCGCTGGAGGCTGTGGCTTTGGGAGGCCACTCTCTGCTTTTTGACTTGCAATGCCACTGGTTGAAGTACGAGCTTAAGCTCCTGCTTCTGTGACTCTCAACCACAGTGGGCTGTAATTGTGAGCTAAAAAAATCCTGTCTCCATTAACTTTTTTTTTTTTTTTTTTTGGTCAGGGCATCCTAACACCACAACAAAGGAAAACTGATTATGACAGTGTTATTTTCAGAATTCTATTCTTTAAGTACCAGGGATATTGGCTGGTGTCTTAGTTAGGGTTTTACTGCTGTGAACAGACACCATGACCAAGGCAAGTCTTATAAAGGACAACATTTCATTGGGTCTGTTTTACAGGTTCAGAGGTTCAGTCCATTATCATCAAGGCAGGAACATGGCAGCATCCAGGCAGGCATGGTGCAGGAGGAGCTGAGAGTTCTTCATCTTCATCTGAATGCTGCTAGCAGAATACTGACTTCCAGACAGCTAGGATGAGGGGCTTAAAGCCAGCACCTACAGTGACACACCTACTCCAACAGGGCTACACCTTCTAATAGTGCCACTCCCTGGGCTGAGCATATACAAACCATCACAGCTAGTTTCCAGGAAAAGGCAGACTTCCTAGCTTCATCCTTGAAGATGACACACTCACATCAAGTGAACTTTCTGGGCAGCAGCACACAGAAAGCACCCAGAACTGCAAGGTCTGAGATGGCCCCTAACAATCCAACCTTCCATACAGTTTCTTATGAAGTTTCTGCACCATTTGCCTCGACTGCATGGTTGGCTGGCTTCTGGTGCTGCTTCCAGGTGCACTGGAAGATGCCACTATACATCTTTCCACTTTATGCCAAATAGAACACCAGGTGGGGCAGTAAAGAGTCTTCCATACTCACTAACATGTCAACTTATTTTGAAACATTAAGGCTTCTTTATTTCAACCCATATGAGGGTGACAATTCTTCCCATACACCCAAATGCCTTTCCCAAAAACACTCTCTCCTTGATGTCGTTTGCCTGGACAATTCTTTCTAAATGGAGAAGGACATCATAATTTTCAATAGCATGGAACTCAGTCTTAGTGACTAGAATAAATCATGAGAAACTGAGGGATTGTCTTCCCCAACAGCTTTTAAGTTACAGAATTTGAGTGAACAAACTTCCCTTAGTGACAATAGTCAGAAGGGTCCTGGCAGTCACCTAGAGGACCCTGGGAAATGAACACATCTTTACCACCAGTGGTTGGGAGAAAGGTTCAGAAACATCTCTGTGGGTTTTCAGAAATACTTGTAGACTTTTTGCCTCATGTCAAATAAGAACTATAATTCTACCAATCATGATTGCACTAGTTGTATTTCATGATTATAACATTAATATTTTAAGTCATAAATGTATCCAATAACTGTATATTGAATATATAAGTATATTGCTTCTAGCTACCTCATATTGCTTTCTTCTTAAAATAACACTGTTTTATTACGGTGGAGGATGTGGGGCATGTTCTCTCCTAATCATGGAGAAACAGAAACCGGAAGATGTGGGTATGTGTGGCCCCAAGGAATTTGAGACATCCTGGTTTTCTTAACTTATATTCAGTGCCTACTTCCCCAGTGTCTAGTGTCCCCAGCAAGGACACTAGTCACCCTGTGTCCCCTCACTGACTCACTACTGTCTAGCATTTGCGGCAAAAATAAAGTATGTGTGTGTGTTTATGTATATATGCATGTGTGAGTATATGTGTGCACATGTACATATGCATGTGTGAGTATATGTGTGCACATGTGGTATAAGTGTATGTACATGCATGTGTTTCTGTGGTGTGTATAGAGTATGTGTGCTGTATATGCACACTTTTAGTATGTCATATGTATGTGCACATATGTGTATGTGTGTGTGATATGTGTGTATCTATGTGTGTGTGTATGTTGTGTGTATATGTGATTTTGATTGTATAGACTATGTGTGCTGTGTCTGTATATGTGGTATAGGTGTATGTGGTATGTTTGTATGGAGTGTGTGTTACATGTGTACTTGTGTAGGTGGTTGTGGGGAGCCGCCCTCACATTCGCCATTACAAGATAGCGCTGATGTCCTGTGCTCTAACAAACAAACAAGGCAGCTGC
>NC_034605.1:59928696-59931437 GCF_900095145.1 Mus pahari | reverse complement strand
GAAGGATCCTGTTTGTGTGCCGCGTCATTTCTTGCTGGCGAGAAGGTAGCGCGGGACAGGTGGTTTGTGTGTGTTATGAGTATATGTACATATGTGTGTTTCTGTGGTGTGTGGGAGTATGTGTGGTGTGTATACACACATTTTTAGTATGTTGTGTGTATAGTATATGTTTATGTATGTGTGTAGTGAATATGCACGTATGTGTGTGTACGTGTTGTGTCTATATGGTTTCATTTTGTGTGGGATATGTGTGTTCTGTTTATATGTATGTATGGTATGTATGTATATGTATAGAGAGTGTGTGTTACATGTGCATTTCTATAAGTGGTTTGTGTGTGTGTGTGTGTGTGTGTGTGTGAGATGTGGGGTGTGTGTGATTGTGTGACCTGTGTCCACACTGGTGGCAAATCACAGACAAAAGGTTTATTTGGGAAACCAGCTGGACTGCCTCCTGTTTACCCTAACAAGAGTGTCTAGATTTCCCTTAGAGTCCCATCACTGAGTTGGAAGTGAAGTTGGTGTGGTTGTCCTATGTTTGTTTTGTGATGAAGAAACTAACTGGAGAGCTGGACCTGAGAGACATCAAAGTGCCTCTAACAGGAGGGGCGCGAAGCTCCCGGCTTTACTGTTTTGGAAACAAGATTCATTAATAGACTCACCTAACTAGTGTTTCCTTGAACTAACTGGGGAAAGAAAAGCCATCTTGAGCATTCATTTTGTTTCTTTTCTGGCTCATCTCCCTGGGAAGGAGTGCTCCCCTGTTTTAATTACATACAGTCGGGCTGCAGGCTTGCCAGCCACAGCCTCCTGGTGTCTGAATGCTTTGTTACTACAATTGAATTAATTTATGGAAGGAGCTTATTTCTACCTGCTGTTAAAACCAACCTCACTGTGCTATGCCACAGAACAAACACATTTCATGGCTCATTTCAGCTTCCGCGCACCCACTCTGGGCTAACAAGGAGCGCAGAAACAAGGAACGCGGAAAGGAGAAGGTTTTGGTGACATCCAACATGCCACATTTCTCTGCACATACACGACCCCTCTGTCTCCTCAGCAGGGGACCTGCTTGCAACTCCATGCTTTAGACTATCTTACGTGATCATACCCTGCCTCGCCCAGCCAACTCCAGAGGGGTGGGGTCCGTTTTCCTTTGCATTTCTACCCCAAGTTTCAAGTGGTCTCTATCCACCTCTCTTGCAACCATGGGTTATTCAGAAAACCCAGAGTTTTATTAAGGGTAGACAGCTACATAATAAAAGGTGTACCAAATTCTGACTGGGAAACTGGGATTATCTATGAGAAGGGGTAGGGGAATTCTGCAGACATGAAGCCAGTGTAAAAGAAGTGTATAAAAACAAGTCACACAAAACTTGAGTGTCTACGGAGGATATCTAGCCTGAGACGCCTGTCTTTCTGGGTCTGAATTACTTCACACGGAATGATGGCTTCCAGCTCCAGCTGTTTATCAGCAAGGTTCATAGTTTCTCTTTTCTTAACAGCTGAATAATAATCCCTGTGGAAATATACAGTGTTTATTTTCCATTCACCGGTTGATGGACAGCTGGACTGCTTCCATTTCCTGGCCATTGCGAACAGAGCAGTGGATACAGTTATGAGCCCGTGTCTGTGAAGTGGGATTCAGTCCTGTGAGGACACGCTGAGGGGGTGTACAGAGGAGTCCTTTGGCTGATCTGTTCCCAGCTTTTTGTTGTTGTCATTTGGTTTGAGACAGCTCTCACCATGTGACTCTGCCTTGCCTGAAATTGACTCTGAAGACCAGGCTGGCTTTGAACTCACAGTGATCTGCCTGCCTCTGCCTCCCAAGTTCTGCTATTAAAGGCATGCATTAACATGCCTGGTGTGTTTCTATCTTTTGACGGAAGCTCTACACTGAATTCCACAGTGGTCCCATCACTTGGACAGGTGTCAGTGACAAGTGGCCCCTTTCCTCACACCCACAGCACCTGCTGAGATCTGTTTTGAGCTTAGGTATTCTAACTGGGTGAGATGAAATTTTAAGGCATTTTTAAAATTTGCATTTCTCAGTGGCTAAGGACATTGAACATTTTTAAGAAATACTTCTGAGCTTTTTTTTTTTTTTTTTTGAGAAGTCTTTTTAGTTTCATATCAATTTTAATTGGGTTTCTTCTTTTCTTGATGTTTGGTTTGTTGAGTTCTTTGTATATTCTAGACATTGGCCTCTGTCAGATGTAGACCTGGGAAAGACTTTCCCATCTGGGGGCTACCTCTTTACCTGACTGGCGCTGGCTCTGACTCTTCGGATATGTGTGTTTTAATGGAGCACCCATAGGAAGTAATCATGTGGGGAGGGAGCTTCCTAGGAGGGGAGATAGAATGTGGGGGTGGGGAGGGAGCCCAGAAAATGGGATTGAGTGGGGGCTGGGGAGGGGAGGGATGTGCAGCTGGCTGAGGGAGTGGGGAGGAATAACTGACACTAAAGACATCTGAAAACCCTTATGAAAATCTGCTACTAAACACACATAAACACACACATACATGGGGGGGGAGGCCACAGACATACATACAGAGGCCATATGAAAATCTGCTACTAAACACACACATGCACATACACACAGAGGGAGAGGGAGAGAGGCTACACACACACACACACACACACACACACACACACAGACACAAAGAGAGAGAGAGAAAACATATGGAAATCTTCTACTAAATACACACTCACTCACACACACACACACACATATACAGAGAGA
>NC_034605.1:59922038-59926691 GCF_900095145.1 Mus pahari | reverse complement strand
AGAGAAGAGAAGAGAAGAGAAAAGAGAAGAGAAGAGAGAAAAGAATGCATGGAATTGGAAGGGGATGTTTGCTAGGGGAATAAGGGAGGAATTGGACTGGAAGGAACAGGGTAGCCTTGATCAAAACACATTATGTGCATGTATAACATTTTTAAAGAATTAAAAATGGTTTTAAACAACAATAGAAAATGGTCTTTTGAAAGGGAGTGACACAAAATCAAAATAAAGCAAAATGCATTTAGGACATAGAACAATTTGCAAAAGGCACCTGGAACAATTCACAAAAGGCACCCTACTTTGGGTGACCTTTTGAGGGAAGGATCATTTATGACTAGGAACTCCATGAGACAAGGAACACTTGTTGTTGTTGCTGCTGCTGCTGCTGTTATATACTGAACCCTTTCTCTGGCCTCCTTTGGATAAGCTTCAATATAGTGACATGAATGTTGTATATACAATCATGAGTCTTTTCAAACAGGATGATTCTGGGCCTTTCCACGGCCAACCGGTTCTTACCTTGGTGTATCAGCACCTGCTGGCACACGACGTTAGAGTGGGACTTAAGTTCTCCAGGAGAGTTACACTCATCAAGCAACCAAGGATTGAGAAACTTGGGAGCCAAGCAGGGCCGGGGCTCCCTGGGCCTGGACCTCTGGATGTGTTTTGGGAATGACGTCTAGCACAGGCTGGAGTAAGATATTTCAGTGAGGACAAATGCTTGTCTGGATGAAGGTAGGGTTATTCTTCAGTGAGTACCCTTATCATTCCCAGCAGTCAAGGCCACATTCTTGATGGCCTTCTGCAGGTTCTGGGCTGAGGTTACAAACATCTGACTGGTAAGGTAATCGCTTCCATGGACATTCAAGGTCAGGGTAGAGGGTTAGAATCCAGCACCGTTAACATGACAAAGATAAAGCACCTCACAGTAGGTAGACAGATTGTCTCTCCACTCTTCTGGGGGAATCACATATTCTAAAGTTAAGAATTGTCTGAAAGCATGCCTCTAGGCAAAGGAAGCAAAGGGACATCATAGAGAGAAAATACACATGACACTGGACTTAACTATGACACTGTACTTAACTATGACACTGTACTTAACTATGGCACTGTACTTAGCTATGGCACTGTACTTAGCTATCTGGTTTTGGGGGGATCAAACATCCGATTATCTTATGTTTCTAGTGGCTGTTCCCATCTCCAAAACCAGAACAAAACACCAACACCAACAACAACTACAAAAACCAACAACAACAGAAAACCAAACCCATTTTTTTTTTTTATGGCTTTCATTCCTAATATAAAAAAAAATGGACTACGAAAAGTCAGTCAGTCCCGCATCTCTCTGGGAGCCCAGACACTGGAAGATGGGTACTCTAGTATTTTGAGAAGCTTGTCTAGAAACATTGGCACCATGGAGGAAGGTCATTTTAGCAAAGAGTTCTACCAGGAGGAGCCCTAACATTACCCTCACAGCTACGGGTTACATGCAGTTTTCAAATTTGGGTTTTGTGACATCTCCGCATGAATAATTAGTACAAATCCAATGACAGAAAAATGCAAAATGTTCTGGAAATAAAAGGATTTTTTTTTTCCCCACTGCAAAGGCTTGGGTACAGATAGCTAGAGGTGGCTTGCTTCCTGTCCCCCCTCCCGCCCCCCACCCCCCTAAGCAGCACAGGCAAGGCAGCAAATTCAGCCTGCTCCCCTGATGAAAAGTGGGTCCTCATGGGTCCCCTCCCACACACAGCCCTGACATCTACAAGCCCGGAGCAGATACTACAGGATGGCCAGGCCTTTGTGACCAGAGGCAGTAGACCTTCTAGAAGGTGAGGGGGGAAGATCAACCGGGCTTCTGGTAGTGTTCCCATGGAAGAGATTAATTCTCCCTCAGCCAGCCAAGGATCTGTCCTAAGGGCTAGTGCTGACTTTCTAACAAGCTCTGCCCCCTGCCCTTGAGGCTGATCCCAAGCCCCAGTTTTCCCACCAGTGCTTTAGATCAGCTGTCTCCTGCAGAAGCGCCCCTGCTTTAGACTCCAGGCTCCTCTGTCCTCCCCACCCAACACACCTCCATCTGACATTCTCAGGTCTGCCTTTCAGTGCCCTTTTCCTGAGACTTGTCCCTGTCCTCCCCCCCCCCCCCCGTTTTGGCTCCCTCTGCCTCAGCATTGACAGCTGGCCCTGGCTCCGTCCAATGGAGGCTGGAAGGAACAGGCCCTCACCTCTCTCACCAACTGCACAGGAAGCAGTTCTTAATCAGACCCAGAGTCCTGCAAGGAGAGATGGCTCAGCCCCCAACCTGCGTTTGCTCATGCCCAGAACTGCAGACATTCTATCTAATGGCCCAGGATCTTATCCAAAAGTACATCTGGAACGCTCATCTTGGGAAGAAATCCCACACACACCTCCTGATTGATACGGAACATGGAAGTCTGTAAGACTGTGCCGCCAAGGCTGTATTGCAAAACCTTTTGACTTTTATTTGTTTTCTAGTTTCTTCTCACTGTTTTTCTTCCTGCTTGCTGCCACAGCCCCCAGGAGGGCTGAGATGCACATGACTCCTTATCAGAGCCCGTGACCTCCAGCAAGCCACGGGCATGGGTGTGCAAGCTCTCTGGTTCTCCTCGGCAAAAATCACTTCTCTGACCGTGTCCCAGATCTCTCTCTGTGCTTATGAATATTTTGCCTTTCCCAGGGCAGAGATAGGATCTGGTCCTCACATCTCATGCAACCATGAACGCTCAGGAAGCATTAACTGGAGGCAAGACTGGAGACACAGAGCCTGAGGGTCACTGTTATGAATACTGACAGGGCACCCTGAAGATACCCATAGTCCCCTGACCACTGATGATTCCTTAGTTGGCTTTAGTTGATATTAGACCAGTGGTTCTCAACCTTCCTAATGCTGTGACCCTTCAATCCAGTTCCTCATCTTGTGATGACCCCCAAGCTTATTCTCGTTGCTACTCCATAGCTGTAGTTTTGCTACTGTTGTGAACTGTAGTGTAAAGATCTGTGTCTTCCAATAGTCTTAGGCTACCCCTGGGAAAGGGCTGTTCAACCCCAAAGGGTTTCACAACCTACAGGTTGAGAAACAATCTTTTAGTCCCCTCTTTTCCTCAAACATCAGCACACAAGGCATCTACCAGCTAAGACAGACTGAGGACCAACTTCAGCTCAAGTGCTGAATAGGCGTTAGATAGTATTAAAGAGTCATTAACTACCGTTAAAAGGCACTGTTAATATTAATGCTATGTCCTTATTATAAGTACTTCTGATATGCATTTTCTCTGTAAATAAACAAGAGACTTTGGGAAATGGGGCAATTTGTGTCTCCCCGTTGACACCCCTTAGACTCGTCTCTGGTGTCTTGACTTCCTTGAACACAAGACTGCCAACCAAGCAGCCATTTGGGTGAGCCTTGTGTCACCAGTAGCCATTCCGAATAGCCTTGCGGGCCTTGAGGAAGCCACACAACAACCACAGCTCCTTGCTGCCAGAGCACAGCTCTGGCTCCTAAAGGTGCAGCTGCAGCATTGTAGCCCTTCCCTAGGGAGATGAACATCTACTCATGCCAGATAAAGCGCCACCAACAGGGTACCCAGGTCCTATATTGGGTTACTTATAGAAGCAAGGTTACTTATAGAAGTGCAGCTGACTTAAAACAAAATAGAAAAGGGTATATCACAAAAAAAATGCCCCACTCTTATGAATCATCGCCGTTCCGCCCCAGAACCCTTAGTTATCTTGACCCAGAAAACCCCTCTGCTCTTTAGAACTGAAGGCCTCCCTCCAGGGCCTGCCCTGCGCTGCCTTTGTTATGGAATCTCCTCTAGTTCTCTCCAGCTTCAAGGCCTGATAATAGCATGGCTGCCTGTGGCCATGAAGGTCTCTTTCATAACGAAGCCCATCTAAAAGGGAACTCCTAGGCCAGCAGTAGGAAGGTTGAGAACCATTGGTCTGTTTCCTATATGGTTTACTGCCTCCAGTATCATACAGAGCTCTGGGGTAGAGGGAGTGGTGGGTGCAATCTCAGGCCGGGATCTGGTAATTCTGCTCCCTCTCACTTCTGTGTGTGAGTATTCATAATCCTGTTACCATAATGGAATGCTTAGCTCCCACTCTACTGTTCCATTACTCCATTGCCTGACGGGGCTATGGTTTCACAATAAAGATGGGATGGTGTTGTGCCCAGGGTGTGGTCTTGCTATCAGCAGGCTCCTGGACACACTCTGTATCCAGCCACACTTACCCCCGCAGCCACTGACTGTGATGCTGCAAAATCAGGCTTCTCCTGAGAGCTTTTTATCTTGCCTAGTTTGACCCTCATCAAGAATCAAGCAGGTTGGAGTTGGGGATTTAGCTCAGTGGTAGAGCGCTTGCCTAGCAAGCACAAGGCCCTGGGTTGAGTCCTCAGCTTGGGGGGGGGGGGAGGGGAAGAATCAAGCAGGCTGAGACCAGTAATAAGAAGCCACAGCAAAGGTTGGAGATGCAGTAAAGACAGGAGGTGTGGTGGCTAAGGGACAGAAGAGACTGTGGCAGCTGTGGCCACAAAGGCAGTGATGGAAATCTCAGGAGTAGGCGGGGAGCTGCAGCTGGCATCACCCCAGCAGCAGCCAGGAGAGGAGGAGAGAGACGCCAAGGCGAAGAATAGGG
>NC_034605.1:59832636-59921949 GCF_900095145.1 Mus pahari | reverse complement strand
AGCAGAAGCTAGGAGAGGAGGAGATACCAAGACAAAGAATGGGGGGAGGAGGGAAGGGAGGGAGGGGCCAGCAGCAGCTAGGAGAGGAGGAGAGAGACACCAAGGTGAAGAATGGGGGGTGGGGAGGAAAGGGAGAAAGGGAGGGAGGGAGGGAGGGAGGGAAGGAACTAAGGCCAAAGATAGATAAAAGGCTGCAGAAAGCCTTGGTTGTTGGTATCATTGCCCAGTCCTAGGGCACCCAGACCCCCTCCTGATGCTGCAAAGGAACCACAACCTTTGGACTAAGGACCCAGTAGTGCCTGTAAGAGATTCTGGCCCTACAGGGTGTGACTTCCTGCTGCTTCCCTACAAGAACATCCCTTCACCTATGCAGTGGGGACCTCGGGCAGCTGATTGGCTGCACAGCAGGAGAGAATCTGCCTTTCCGCTGGGCTTCTTTATTCCCCCAAGGCCTCTCATTCTCTGGGGAATGAGGCCTGGGAAGCAATGTGATTAAAGCCTTCCTCCCTCATGAAGATATCAGAGGGAAACACTGATTTGAGTTCTTTTCTCCGTGTGCGGCAGACATTATCAGTTGATTCCCAAGAGCCTTTGCATTTAGGAATGTGTGAGGTCACTCATGTTCTTTCTCAGGCATCTTCATGACTTTGATTAAGGACAGTAAGGGGAGACTGGCCATACTGGGGGCTGAGGGCAGCTCTGGGTCAGTGTGACAGGGCGTTCCCTCCAGGAGGTGGGGAAAGCTGAGGCTTCATTGGCTGGGATATTATTTAACAGATACCCGGTGGCCATTATGACACAGTAAAGCATAAAATAACCTGAGACAATGTAACAAGTTTTTCTATTGTAAGATAAGAGGCATGGAAGCCAGAAGAAGGAGGAAGAAGAGGAAGATGAGGAGGAGGAAGAGGAAGGTGAGGAGGAGGAAAGTGAGGAGGAGGAGGAGGAGGAGGAGGAGGAGGAGAAGCAGCAAATTTGGTATTTACTATTGTGTTCTATTAACAATAGAAAATTCTAGTTTTTTTTAAAAACCTTCATGTCTTTAATTTTCTTATTTTTAAATGACTTATTTTTTTTATTCTTTGTGTATGTATGTTTTGTCTGTGTGTATTTCTGTGCACTGTGCACATGCAGTGCCCATGAAAGAGAGAGAGGAGTCAGGTTCCCTGAAACTAGGATTACAGAAGGCTGTGAGCAACCATGTAGGTGCTGGGAACCGAACAGAGGGCCTTTGGAAGAGCAGCCAGTGCTCTTAACCACTGAGCCATCTCTCTAACCCTTCTAATACATTTTAAAATCAATATTTGGGGATGGTGGTGGTGAGATGTTCAGTGGTTAAGAACACTTGATGCTCTTGTGGCGGTCCTGGGCTCACCCAGCACCCACATGGTGGCGTACAACCATTTGTGACTACAGGTCCAGAGGATCTGACGCTCTCTTCTGGCTTTCACAGGTGCTAGATACACATGTAGGTATCCATACACACATACACTCACACACACATACACATATACACACATACAGGCAAACACTCATCTACCTGAAAAGGTTAAGTTCAAAAGCTCCCTAGAGAGTGGTTAAGGACAAGAGCAGTGGATGGCCCCCAGCCAGGAGAGTGAAGTTCTGATAGGTGAGGGAACAGACAGGGGCAGGAGATTAATGTACTTGCCTGGTGGGAGTGGAGAAAGTGGGAAGTCTACAGCAGAGCCTTCATGACCCAGAGCTTGAAATCTACAGTTCTGTAGCCAAAGTTAGAGCAGCAGGAGGAGCCAGTGTCAACCCACTGGGCAAAGGCATACAAAGCCAGCAGTCTCTCATTCTGGGTCTGCAAACAGCAAACCAGGCTTAAACCTTCACACTGATCTTACAAATTAGGGATGGCTCCTGGGAATTTTGTAATGGAAAAGAGACTAAGGTTTTCTCTGGGATTGACAGCAGCAGATGTGTTGCAATTGATTAGTGATGTCTGTTTGGGCCCAGAGTTTGACAGGAGGGAGCTTAGTTAGTGTGGAAGGAAAGGGACAGTGCCACTTGCTGAATAGAGATTCAGGTCAAAGGTCCATGGATATGTGGCTGCATGCATTCCACATGCTATTTCTCTTTGGAACTCACAAACAAAATGGTGCATCACGGGCTGGGTGTGTTTCTAGACTCTACTGCCATGAAAAAACATTTAAATAATCTGATATCAGTTGTTCAAATTTTAGATCTAGTTAAATTTGGGGATTTGGATCATAACATTTTCTCTTATAGAGCCAGGCAGGTGGTATGGAGATCTCTCGGTTATTTGTGGGATGGGCATGGGATGGGCTATCTGGATGAACTTGAAACATCACTTTTGGGCTCCAGCCTTATGCTCCAAAGAGCAGATGCTGAAAATTTCCTGGATACCATGATTTTTGTACCAAGCAAGCTCAGGCTGATTTCAATTGAAATGACATAATTCTCCTTCACAGAAAATATGAATGTCACATCTCTGCTTTTCCCTCTGACATCCAGAGGTAGGTACTCAAACATCCATGAGACATGGGTTCTCGACATAACAGCCAAGAAAATATTGACTCTTGGATCCTCTTTAGACACTGTTAAGAGGCCTGAGCACAAGCTGAGAGAACTCTTTGCAAGGGGCACCCAATGCTGTCTGGCCCAAATTTGAGTAGAGACAGAATTTTGAGCCAGAATTTATTTTATTTTGTTCATAAGAACATAAATATCAAAACTTTGATTAATGTATGTATGTGTGTGTACATTGCAAAGGTGAAAGGACCACTGAGTTACATGTGCTTGCCCGTAATCTCCTTCCCTCTGTGGCAACTGTTCTGAGGCCGGCATTGCCTAAGTCATCTCTGCATTCCCCCAAATGTCTCCTGCACGTCAATCACACAGTTAAGGTGGAGACACGCTGGTGAAGGGCTGTGGAGACAGCTCAGCCAACAAAAGTCCTTCTTGTGCAAGCTTGAGGTCTGAGTTCAATCCCCAGCCCCCACACACATGATAGCAGATGTGGTAGCACATGCACATGATAGCAGATGTGGTAGCACATGCACATGATAGCAGATGTGGTAGCACATGCACATGATAGCAGATGTGGTGGCACATGCACATGATAGCAGATGTGGTAGCACATGCACATGATAGCAGATGTGGTAGCACATGCACATGATAGCAGATGTGGTAGCACATGCACATGATCCCCGCACTAGAGATGGAAGAGACAGGCGGATCCCTGGGGCTTTGGGGTAGCCGGCCTAGTCCTAGTGAGAGACACTGCATCAAAGACCCCAAGGTAAAGAACCCTGAAGATTGACAACAGAGGTCGACCTCTGGCCTCTCTTGAAGTTTCATGTGTGCCACCCTACACATGAGATGCCCACATTCACTCGTGCACACAGAAGAAGAAAGAAAATGAGATACTGCAGTATGGAGGACTTGAATCATGTGTTTGAACTTGGATTTGTTCAATGCCACATACGGAGTCCCTAGGATAAAATATCTGCCACATGGCAATTCTTAGCAAAGGGGGAGTGTGACCTGGGCAAGCTTGTTGACAAGCAGGTAGCCTGTGCGATGTGGCTCCTCCCAAGGATATCTTATATTCTCACTTCCATGCCGTGCCTAGGGGTCAATGTCACCTTGAGGTATTCCTTCACAAGCTTGTGAGCATCTAGGAAGAAGTGATACCTCTGTTCTTCAAGATCTCTGAAATCCTGTCTATCCAGGTCTATCCTGCAGCCTTGTGACATTTATGTCCTCCTAGAAGATGAAGTCTGTCTCTGCCAAATGTCCTGAGGTCAGGAAGTATCCTGTGCCTTCCAACTGCCCACGGCTAAGAGCATCAGAGATTTGATGACTTTCAGAATAGATAATAGGGACTTGGTGGAATAGATAATAGGGTCTGACTCAACTGGTCATAGTAGGGGGGTGAGTTAGAGTTCAGGGGGAATTGTGGAGAACGTGTGTGGATGGCGTTGGATTCGGATACTGTCTCCAGACCACTGCTTGTTCCACTCAGAGGCAGCCGTAGAGAGCTGTAGCCATTATCATCCAGCAGCCTGTTCCCTGAAACTCAAGTTTTGCAGAGCCAAAGACAGCACGTTCCACGTAGGAGTCAATAACAGCATAGGAGATTTGGAACTCAAAGCCCCTTGGGACAAGATCAGCCTCGATGGGAGTCTGGACCTAAGGAGGCTATCTGCAGGAGGACTGTGCAGCCACAGGGAACACTCTGCCCACAGCACGACCACCCTGCGGCCCTTCAGGGGTGCCTTGTCCTCAGGAGTAGGTAGCAAATAGACCTACTCCTCAAAATCAGAGACAATCAACCTTTTGTTCAGATGTCAGAGCATTGATGGTGGGGGAATAAAGAGGTGACAGGGCCAGAGCTTCCTGAGTAACAGGAGGTTGAGGCTCAGGATGCAGAAAACCTCAAGACCTGTCCTCTGGGGCCTGGTCACCAAGGGACAGATGAAACCCAGAGTGATGGGAGGATCAGGGAGAAGTTTGCTGTCACGCTTCAGCTGATGACACGTGAGTTAGTCATCTCGCTGTGAAGTAAGAACTAACCTGACTTTCTTAGAGACCGCATTAAACATACCCTATATTTGTTTCAGGGCTTTTCAATTTTAGTTTTGATAGTTTTTTTTGTTAATGAATTAATTTGGTATAGGTTCCTCTTTATGCTGCCTCAGCCTCCTCACTGCTGGGATTATAGGTATGTACTGCATCTAGCTTATATTCCGTGTAAGCTAATTTATCAATATAAAACTGATCGATAAACTTTTATCTATAATCAAGGGCACTCATTTAAAACACATGAATTGATGAGTTTTTATAACCCTTGCTATGGATGTAGTTGTGTCTACTCAGAGTCTATACAGTGAATCTCTTACTGCCATTATGCCTGCTTTGGGGTTAATGTCTTCAAGGATGTGGGTAAAGCTGAATAAGATTGTGACCAAATGTTTACAGAAAAAAAAAAAAAAAAAGCCGCACCAATATGAATATGTTACAAAGCTGATTTATCAATCAGAACCCCAAGGACTCCGGAGAACGGGAGCGGCGCAAAACTAGGGTCCATTCAGGGTTACCTCAGTGCCTAAGAGTCAGTCACCTGTGGGCCGCATTGTGCTTGACCTTTTGATGACTAAGTAAAGGCTTTGAAATGTATCCACAGACACTTAGCTTCCATCAACCCAAATGCTAAGAGTGTCTTCAGATAACTTCTGGGCGTGCCACCACCACAAATGTCCTGCTTCGCTGTCACCATCTCCCTGATGTTTCCACTGATGTATTTAAAACATGTCTCAATTTATGATTTTCTTTGTTCTATTTCAAAAAAACAAAAAAACCAACCAACCAAAAAAAACAGCTTACCAAAACTGTTACCACTTAGGAACAGGGAATTTGGGGTAACTTGAATTGGTCCCTGGTCATACTCACTCATAAGACATACTTCAGAAAAAAAGCATGTCTTATGCTTTTGGGGGTAAGAGCTGTGGGTTTGCTTGGTTTTGATCTCTGCATGGAGAAGGTCCTGATGGCTACACAGAGTATCAGCATGCAACCCGGAAGTGAGCTCTCACCCCTCCCCATTGGCTACAGAACTGTTGGAAGTAAGCATGTACTGTTTCTGGCTCTTCCAGCCTGTGGTGCTATGTTGTAGCAACTACAGGACTTCCTTCCTGTCTCCCATCTCCCACCCTCCTGCCCAGGTTCAGGCTCATCCTCTTGCATGGTGACATCACCCTGCTTAACCTTAATTATATCCTTGGAGGCCTTGTCCCCACATAGAGGCACACAGGCTGGAACCTCTCAATGGATACCATACAGCTGACCAAATGGCCAAAGAAACCAGCTCTGAGGTTGAGCCACTAATCGCCAATTCCACCCTCCACCTTTCTTGTTCCTATGTTACAATAGACTCCTCAGGTCTAGGCAGCCAGATCTGCTACAGAGAAGAGCACATTCCCCAGTGAGGGCCTGAAATGCTTGGCTGCCTATGACGTCATCACGCTGATTTTCACAAAAAAGAAGCCATCCCATCATGCAATGTGTGGTGATTCCCACCTGAGCCTCCAGTTAAGTAGGACACAGGCTCCAGCTACGGGTTGGCTCTGGTAAATTGCGTACATTTTCCTGCTGAAGGCTGACAGTCACTCATCAAAGCAAGAGGTCTCCAGGGCATAGGGAGTTCCAGAACGCTTTAGAAAGAAAAGTCCTTGATGTTTTCTGCTCTGTTCCTGCCTCTCTTCCCGGGAGCCAGAATCCCTTCTCTGGGAAAAGCCTCCCAATGCTTCCCACTCTGTTCACCCCACCTGCATCCCATAATCGAGGTAGACTCACAAGGCTTCCAGCAAAGAGCGGGAGTTCATGTCCCCCTTGACCTTGACCGTGCCAGCAAGAGAAGCTGTGTGAGGAGTAAGGCTGTGGAATGACTCACGGATTAAACTAACTGAAAGGGAAGAGAAGCTACCTGACGGGGGTACGGTTTACCACTCAGTGTATATTAACTCAGCCTAGATTATGGTCTAGTGGGTAACGACCAAAGAACACAAACCCATTTCAAGTCAGGAATTATCTTTCTTTTGGTTTATTCAGGCCAGAAGTCTGACAGAGCTGAGCTCAGTTCTCTGCTGCATTTCATAAGGCTGCAGCCAAGTATCTGCTGGGCAGACTTCTTGCCCAGAGTGTGGGCTTTCAAGTAAACATGGCTGCCGGCCAGAGTCAGTTCTGTGGCCTTGGAACTGGCATTTCTTTCTGTTGCTGTCTTTCCCCTAGGAAATACCTAGGAACACCTCTCCACCACTAAGGTTACCTGCATCCCTTCTCAATGTCCCCCACTCCAAGACAACAGTGGTCTAATGTCTCTCAGATTCCTCACTCTGTCGATTTGAAGGGCTCACAGACCTGGTCACTTCCATCTGGACAGTGTTCCTTTTGATTATCTCAGTCAACTAGAGAATAATCTAAATGACACCCAATGATCTCTTTAGTTGAGTAACATGACCTAAACGTGAAATCAATGCTTATTCTATCCATAGGCTCTACACATAGTCAGGGAAGGGCTCAGTTATTTTCCCTTACATGTATGCTTCCTCGGTAGGAAAAGCAGATAAGTAAGCACCCCTCCTAGGATTGTAGTGAGGATTAAACTGAATTAGAAGAGTGGGCGAGCCAATCAGCCTTCCAGCCTTTTCCTCTCTTCTTGTTTATTTTTACACTGTCTGCCTCCTAGAGTTTCATAGCTTCCTTGGAGAACAAGAGTGCAGCTGGACCGTGCCCCTCCGGAATAATTCCGAGATCCTTAGCAACACAGCAAGGGGGAAACAAGACATACTGACAACCTCTAGGGATCTTCTGTTTCAAACTGGCTCAAGTCACCCAGAATCAGCCAAGCAGAGATGATAAAGCATAACATCTAAAGCCCCACAAAACAACTTTAATAGATCATTTTTTGTCTTCATAAAAACAAAACAGCCCCCTGTCTGTGATGCTGGGGATTTTCATAAATGAGATGCTATGACCATCAAAGAGCCCCAAGAAAAGGATGCTGAGCCTGGCTTTTCAGAACACAGCTGATGCAGGAGAAGTGGAGTTGGTCCCAGGCTCTCCTCCTGTCCACTCTGCAGCAGGTGTTTTCTGAATCCTTCCCTCAGCTACTTTGTAGCTTTGCAGCCAAGCCCCACATGGACAAGTGGGACTTGCCTGGGTATGATCTGACCCTTGCCTGTTCATCTCTCACCTGGTGCCCATCCTGTGCCAGCCTGATGAGGCACAGGAAGAGCAGAGGTGTCAGAGAGAACACAGCTTTGTCAGAGCCTCCCGAGTCACAGCTGCCATTGGAAGAGGCCTTCGGGAGACTGCTTTCCCTTTTGGCCTCAAGGGGATGTCTGGTTTCCTGGCGCACATAGAGACAGTTCTCTCATTGGCACAGGTGCCCAATGCTTACTGTGATGTTTCCCTTTGTGGCCAATGTCCATGATTCACCCCTTACGGGGAAGGTAGGAAGATATGTCCCTCCATTTCATCTGTCATCACTGTGGTGGTTTGCATATGCTCGGTCCAGGGAGTGGCACTATTAGAAGTTGTGGCCTTGTTGGAGTAGGTGTGGCACTGTGTGGGCTTTAAGACCCTCATCCTGGCTGCCTGGAAGTTAGTATCCTGCTAGCAGCCCTCAGATGAAGATGTGGAACTCTCAGCTCCTCCTATACCATGCCTGCCTGGATGCTGCCACGTTTCCTGCCTTGATGATACTGGACTGAACCTCTAAACCTGTAAGCCAGCCAATTAATGTTGTTCTTAGAAGAGTTGCCTTGATCATGGTGTCTGTTCACAGCAGTAAAACCCTAAGACAATCACAGATAATAAACTTTCTGTTTTCTGACCCGAGGATTGAACCTGGGGCCTCTTGCATACCAAGTAAGTACTGTTCTTTCATGGGCTTCACCTTTACCCTGGTCTTTACATCATCATCATCATCACCACCACCATCGTCGTCAGGTCTGTAGTCCAGACTAGAATGCGTTATGTAGCCTGGATTGACTCTCTGTTCTCCTTCCTCAGCCTCTGGAGTGCTGAGATTCAGGTCCTGCATGCCACCTCAACCTGCCATTTGCATTTTCTACAGAGATCTTCTTTATCCTTTGGCTTCTGACACGTGACAGCAACCCTGGATCATGGACAAAGGGGTGAATAGACTGTATGCCATGTAAGGTATGAATTGGCACCGAAGCTGTTCTTAGGTGAGAGAAAAATTGGCTGCAACCTTTAAGGGCTGAGTTTTAGATGTCTGTTATATTTAGATAACAAGGAAGAACACAACACCCCGCTCTTCCTCTTCTGGCCATCAATAATGAATTCAGAAACACAAAACTTCAATTAACCCTCATCAAAGGTGCACTCTCTGGCCATAATACCTCCGAAGGCTGGCTCTGCCCAGTCAGAAGCACAGAGGCGGCTGCTACAGAAGCCAGTCTGGGTGCCCGAGGGAATCAGCCATAGGTGGCAGAGGTAGAGTGGAGGAAGACAGAGCTCAGGGTGCCTTTTCTGTCTGCTTTGGGGACTCCCTGGGGGTGCCCCGGAAGAAAGCAGTGACTCCTGGGGTCCTGAAGCCCAATGAAAGAAACCTGTGTCAGAGATATTTGGTTCCTGCCTCCCCTTCCCCACCTCTCCACTCCCCCACTCCCCCTGCCTCCCCCTACCTTCCCCAACATCCCCACTACGCCCTCTCCCCTACCTCTCCACTACCTCATTCCTCCTGCATCCCCCTCCCCACTTCCCCTCCTCCCTACCTTCCCCTCCCCCACCTCTCCAACACCTCTACCTCCCACTGCCTGTCCTTGGCTTATGTGACCACTGCTTCTCCCCCTCGAGAGAGTTCAGTCCCTACAGACATGGTCCAGGTGCAACCTGAGTGTGGCCCGCCCCTCAGGCTAAGTTTAAATGACAGTGTGGTCAGTCCACTGAGGACCTGAACCTCTCCAGTTAGCTCCTTGTCTTGCTAGCTGATCCTCACTGTACCCCACCCCCACAACTCATGCTTTCCTTGGGTATGGAATGTCTTGCAGTTCTTGCACATGTCACAAGGTTCCTCACACATGGTTTTTGTACGTAAACTTTCCCCGGGCTCATAATTTCTCTGGGCTCGCCCTCGGCCCAGGTCCTTGGGATTTGATTGTGAGGTAGGTGTTCTTCTCCCTTTCTCTCAGGCCTGGGATGAGGTCTCTCCATGAGCTGCTGAGGCCCCTTTAAGGAGCTTATCTCTCTGGAGGGCCAGCCTGTTGCCCGCTGGCTGGCAGACCCTCTGGCACTGCAGCAAAGTGCTCCATACTTGTCTTCTGCTTATACAAGGTTGTGAAGGGAAGGCCAAGAGGATGTGAGGAGAGGTAAGAAAGGAGAGCAGGGGGGAGGGGAGGCAGGGTTGTGGACGTGGCCCTGAGGTGGGTTCTGGAGCAAAGCTGGGGCGGGGAGTATGAACACAGGACCGGGTCACTGCAAGCGTTAGCATCTCCTGAATGAAGAGTAATGACAGAAGTCCTGGGTCATCACCTCGGATCATGCCAGGTCACCTGCCCTGGTCCCTGGCCTCCACCCTGGGACTAAGCCTTTACCTCCCCTGTCTTGGTTTCCTCTGTAGAGGCTAAGTAGTTCTCTGGCCCCATCAACTGTGAGGCTTTCCTTCCGATGGATCAGCGCTACCCCTGAGTCTCTGGTCCCTGAGACTAGCTCTGCCCCAAATCTAGCTCTGACTTTTCTGCTGTTCCTCAGTCTGAGCAGCTTGTAACAAGGCTGACGAATGAGCTCTCTGACCTGAGATTTCACCAATTAATACCAAAACTCACTGCAACCCTTAAAACGGCCAAATTCGGCATAGCAAATGAAAGCTGACAGGGAATATCAGGAGATGGGTTCCAGGCCAGAACCATGCATTCCAACACTAATCTGATCCATCAGCAGTGATGGCATCAAGGTCAGAGGGTCAATAAGCTGTGGAGAAGGCCCTGTACCACTTCTCTAAGGAGTGACCCAATGAGTCTGCCCTCATCTAGTACAATTGCCAAAGGAAAGCATGATATGGGGTGTAGGGCTCTACAAAGGTCAGTGCCAGGGAGCCTGAGAGCCCGAGATCAGGAGAACGGGAGAGCCGGAGAGTCCAAGAGCCGGAGAGACCCAGAGTCTGAGAGACCGAGAATGGGAAAACAGGAGAGCCGGGGAGCCAGAGAGCCAGTGCTCATTCCTCACTGCAGTTAGACACAGGGAAAGCAGTTAGACAAAAGTACTGGATAAAAGGTACCGAAAGGAAACAGGGGTCTCTACTAGCAAATTTGGTTTACTTTTGAAGATCTTCCCTGGGAGAAATGGGTAAGACGTAGGGAGATCCTTTTATGAAAACAGTTGGTAAAAAAAGAGATCCCACGAGATATGCTACTTTGAGTTTGTAGTCTGACTATAATTATGCAAACCAAGAGCCTTGAAAAATCTCAGAAACATGCACAAGGACAATGGGGTCATGGGAAAGAGCTGTCACCCCTTAGAGCCATTGGCTCTCCACCCTCCGGATTTGTCCTTTAAGATGAGTATATTTTATGTTGCTACACGATAATTAAAATTTTTTCAGAACAATCATAATAAAGGCCCCGGAGGGACCATTTATTTCAGTGGCTCCTAAACACAGTTTTTCTGTGGACCCAGCTGGCTTTCTTACCATTTAGAGGAAGTAACCTAACTACAAGGTCAGGATCACAGCCCGGAGAGCCAACGAGCCAACTCAGAAAGGTCCTGGTATTGGACCTGTCACCACACATGTGCATGCACAGGGAGGTACACACACACACACACACACACACACACACAAAACATCATCATCAACAACAACAACAAACTAGCTCATCTTAAAGCGATACTTTATCCTAGAGCCAAATCTGAGCGACCATGTCCAGGGAACACCGATTGAGGCTACCTGAAATTCCAAGGTCCAACACGGAAGCAGTTTCATGATGTTGTACAGTTTCACGGGCCAAAGAAAGTCACGATGAAGGCAGGTTTGATATACATCACTGGGAGCGTCGGGAGGGTTTCAGTGGGCGGGGGGAGTCCTTCAAGTCTCAGATACGGTCCGGTAATACCCTTAGCCTTTGGGTTGGTGGGATCTCATCCTCTGATAGGTTAATAGATCTTTAAAGGTTTTATCTATTAGTCACAGGATGCTGGCTCCGGCACAGAGAATGGACAGGAAGGGGTTATTCGGGGGCCTAAAGCTAGCCTGAGACAGTCATCATTCTCTGGACTCACACCACTCCACCCTTCCCCACCACCGCAGTCCCAGTCAGCGGTCTCTGCAGACACGGCTTCTTTCCAGGAATTCTCATTGGAATGAAATTAAAAATAAAACTGTGTGTCAGGCGATTCCAAAGTGAAGTGGCTGTTCTGGTGTCTCTAACCCCCCCCCCTTTTTTTTTAAAAATTCAGAATGAGGAATCTGTGTCCCCAGAGAAAAAGTCACCTGGCAAGCCTGTGACAGAAGCAGGATGGGGCAGGCTCGGGGCTTATTCTGGTGTGGCGCTGTGGAGCTGGGTAATAAGACAGTATTTAAAAACCTGCGCCCTGAGTCTTCTGTCATGGAGACATGGGGCTCTCCAGAGCCTGCGCCTTCTGGACTGCCTGAGCAGATGGACTGTTTAAGAAAGCTGATTGGTCTCAGTGTGGCTTTTCTTGTGACCTTCATGAACAAAGGGCATCTGGCCCTTGAGATTTGAAATGCTAATGTTGGGGGGGGGAATAAAAGGCCCTGCCCCAAAGGGGTGGCATTATTATAGCTGTTTATCTTGGCCTCTGGGTCGGAAGGGGACATTGTTATCCACCTTCGGTGCGTCAGGTCGGTGTGTCTATATGAGATTCTGCACGGTAGCACAGCCCTATTCAAGTCACCAGATGACTGGTCCACTGGGGAGCTAACCTTCGCCTGTGAGTACACCAGACAGGGAGGTGACCTTGAGGACCCAGACTCAGTCAGACAGTTGCTGAGTCAGTGTCGAGTCTGTTCTTCCCAGTAACTCCAACCTATACTCAGCTAGGGCCTGTCAGCAAAGACCTTCCCAAGTAACCCACCACCTCAGCCATTTCTCATCCACAGATAAGTCAACAGAGGTGCCGGGAGTCTGGCTACATTGTTCTGGCTTTCATGGAAAGCACCATACCTGGGACATATACCTTTCTGTACCGCTGGCCTGAGAATCGATGCAGAGAAAGGCTTTAGAGACAAGCTGATGTCCACTGCAGAGGCTCACCCAAGTGTTTCAAAGGTCACGATATAGGCCTGGCACAGACAGAAAGACAATCGGGAAACAGGCTGTTGTAAGGGCCAGCAGCAGCAGGGACTGCAGCTTGCAGGAAGACAAGATTCTCGTCCTTCTCACTGCTCCCCATACCCAGCGTCTGAGGCTGGACAGCCTAAAAAGGCAGTGGCTTTGTGGGAAGCCCAATAGGCCACCGAGGCAGCATTGGAAAGATGTCTGCAGGCAGGGCGAGGGGGCAGAAGTAGGGTTAAGGTCCTGAGGGGAGAACTGAGGACGGTTCACTGGGCAAAGGAACAAAGGTCTGAGGGAACAGGGCAAGCACCTAGCTGAGCTCCAAACTCATGACCGTGTAAGACACTGCAAGTAAAAGTTCATGGAAGCTTTATCAGCACCACTTTTCAGATGGGAGCTTACCTGGTGTCTGTCAAACAATATAAATGCATAGATGTGTATATCTGTAGACACATATATATGTATATACTTATATGTGTACATACACATGTAAATACGTATGATGTGTATATATACATACACATATACACACATACACAAATATATATATATGTATATATATGTGTATATATATATGTGTGTATATATATATATATATATATATACATACATACATACATACATACTTATATGTATGTATATGTTTGGGATTCATTAGAGTAGCTTACAGGCTGGGGTCCAGTTAGTCCAAACAGCTTTCTATCAACCAAAGATCTGAGAATCCAGTAGTTGTTTAGTCTGTGAGGCTAGGTGACTCATCTGGGCTTCACCATAGGCCAGAATCCTGGAAAAGTGGGCCGTAAAGCCAGTGAAGGAACGGACTTGCCTGAGAAAGCAAGAACAAGCCAGCGAACATTAAGCTTCCTTCTTCCATGTCCTTATATCAGCCACCAACAGAAGGTGTGGCCCAGATTAAAGGTTACTCTTCCTACCTCAAAAGATACAGATTAAAAGTATATTTTCCCACCTCAAAGGATCTGGATTCAAAGTGGACGTTCCCACTTTCATTGATTTAATTAGAAAATAGTCCATTACAGGTGTACCAGATGCTTGGATTTTAGTTAATTCCAGACAAAGTTAAGTAGACAACAAAGAATAGCCAGCCATCACAAGTCCACCCCTTGTCAACTTGGCACATGATCACATCTCCTGATATCATGCCTAATTCTCAAATAAAAACAACAACCAGTTCATCATTACACCTAGCATGATATAGCCACTCCTTGTACAACCACAGATGAATTACAGATTTAGAATAGGCAACAGTGTCTTAAGAGGGACATTCTTTTTGTATTTCAAAACCTAAATATGATAACCACTGATATTCTCTTAACTGATGTTATATTACATAATAAATCGAGAAAAGGAAACAAATACCTGTGCAAACACATTTCAACAAAGTGTGGCAGAGATACTCATGCCAACTACAATCCTGCTTTCTGTTGGGGTATAGGAATTGCCCCACAAACCACAGGAACACTGATCTCAGACACACAGGGACAGTTTATTTAGTGTACACCCCAGGACTGATCAACCAGGAACATATGCATGGATAACTGATTGGCACATGAAGACACGGATGTTAGACAAGTCTCATTCTGACAGACAAGATAGTACATGAATATTAGACAAGGAAAGTCCTGCCACAGTTGAATACCCCAACCAATGGAAACAGGATAAGTGAACAACAAAGACGTGTTCCTAAGGAAATCCCCTATCCCTAAGTCCTGATTGGTGGAATAACTTGGCACAGATGTTTGTGGCTTTTGGGCTTAAAAACTCTGTAGAATCTTAACTCAGTGTCATGGCTCAGTTCCCAAACCTGGTGTATGCTCAATAAACTATCCTGGTCTGACTGAGTTCTTGAGGTTTGTGAGGTGATCCCTGAACCCCAATTTCCCCACAGTACTCTGGCTCATCGCCCCTCATAAGACTGTTATTCCTTGCTTAACCTGTTGGCTTAAAGGCATCAAAAGCCCAAAGTGGCCAGCTTCTAGTTCAATGGAAAATACCTGCTGTGCCTTCAGGCAGGAATGCTCCTCCTCTAGAACTAAAACGTGTAGGCCAGCAAAACTTAAGATGGTGGAAATGGGAAGCAGAGATTTTCCTGGTAGTCCTCTAGGGGTGATGGTGGGTAGGACCATTTCTTCTCCTACCCATTTGATTTCTGGACCCATGGATTCTAGCTATGGGAGAAACCATACCATATATTGGACCTTGTATTAATAAAGGTTCTCCAGAGTGATAGAACCTATGGAATGAATTTCTCTTTCATATATATTAGAATGAATTATAGGTTGCAGTCCAGGAGTCCTATTCACAGTGGCTGCCTGTGAATAGAAAGTCCAAGAATCCAGTACTTGTTCAGTCCACAGAGCTGGATGTCTCAGCTGAAGAAGTAGGCTCTAATGTCAGTGCAGGAATGGACTTGCTAGAGAAGGCAAAGAGAAAAAGCTTTCTTCCATATGCTTACAAAGACTTCCAGCAGAAGGTGTGGCTCAGATTAAAGGTGTATCCTTCTTACCTCGAGTTCTGGGGTAAAAGGGTGTATTTTCCTATCTAAAAAAATCTAGATTAGAAGATTTTCTACTCAAATTAAGCAAAAATCCCTCCCTTTTGGGTTTTAGTTCCAGATGTAGTCAAGATGAAAATTAAGAATAGCCATCACAGACTCTGATTCAAAGCACATACCACCTTATGGAGAACCTGGCCTCAGCCCTCTAGGCTTCTGCCACCTAATTGGCATTGTAACTGTGTCTTCAAGAGGCTATTTCATGTTTCAGGTCAACTGCTTAAGGATGGCAGGGAACATGGTGAGCCTAGCGGATTCTATGATCATGTGAAGTGAGTATTGGTCAGAAGCAATGCTGTGTGGAATACCATGATGGAAGATAAAGCATTCTTTGAGTTCATGGATGGGAGTTTTGGCAAAGGCATTAGAGGCTTGAAAAGCAAATCCATAGCCAGAATAACCATCGTCTCCAGTAAAAGCAAAGCAGTGCCCCGTCCACAAAGGACGTGGTCCAATGTAGTCGATCTGTAACCAGGTCACTGGCTGGTCACCCCAAGCAACAGTGTCCTTTCTGGCATCGAGTGTTGGTTTCTGTTGTTGGCAGATATGGCATTCAACAGTAGCTATAGCCAGATCAGTCTTGATGACTGGCAGACCCTGTTTTAGAGCCCATGTAGAACCGCCATCAGGCAACTGACAGGGATGGCTGGGGAAAGAAGCCGATGGTCCACAGAACAGGCCATCCTATCTACTGGATTATTGACCCACTCTTCTGCCGAATTCGTCTTTTGATGAGCATTTACATGGGACACAGTATCTTCACATCCTTCTCCCATTTGCAGAGATTGATCCCCACGTACTTCCTTCCCAGATGGCTTTCTCACTAATTTTCCAACTATGATCTTTCCAAGTCCCTGACAACCCAGCCAACCCACTGGCTTCAGCTAGTGAATCAGTGCAATCAAACATCTGGCTATTTCTCCTTCCAAACAAAACACATGGCCATATATCCTGCCCGTTGTGACTATTTCCTTTTACTGGTGACTTTCAGGGTTGTCCCTATACTGTTGCAGCTACCCACCTCTGGGTGGTGCCTACACAATGTGCAGAACCATCAATTAATCAGGCCCTTCTCTTCTTCAGTTAACTGATCAGGCACACCTCATGAGGCTATAGGTGCACACGTGGCAGCAGACAGTATTGTAACACAAGTAGAAATCACATAGAAGCCATTTGGACAACTTCTTCATGCAACTTGCCTGTGCCTTTGGGACCTTCTTGGGCCCAATCATGTATATACCACTTCCATTTGATAACTGATTACTGCTGTGCACATCCTACTTTATGACTTCTGGGTCCGATAGCACCCAGCTCATGACGAGAAGCTAAAGTCATATAGTAACTTGGTGACCCATTATCCAATGTTCACTAAAACCCAATAGAAAGCCAAGAGTTGTCTCTCAAAAGGAGAATAGTTTTCTATACATGATGGAAAAGCCTTGTTCCAAAACCCCCAAATTCTCTTCTGTGATTCACATATAGGGTCCTATCAAAGGCTCCAAACATCATCCTTATTAGCCACTGACACCTAAAATCAAGTCTATTGGATCATATGTTCTATGTAGTAGAGCAGCCTGCACAGCAATCTGGACCTGTTGAAGGCCTTCTCCTATTCCAGGCTGTTCTCAGAGCTAGGAGCTTTCCAAGTCACTTGGTATATGGGCCTGAGTAACACACCCAAATGAGGAATGTGCTGCCTCCAGAATCCAAACAGGCTCACTAAATGGTGGTAGGAGGGGCCAAGTGCAATAATTTACTCTTTACCTTAGAAGCTATGCAAATCACACACCACTGGACTCCTAAGAATTTAACTGAGGTAGACGTTCCTTGAATTTTGGTTGGCTTTTTTCCCATTCACGGATACACCTATGTATTATCAGCAAATCTGAAGTGGTTGCTACCTGCTACTCATTTGGTCCAACCAACATAACATAGTTGATGTAGTGCACCAATGTGATATTTTTGTGGAAGAGACAGATGATAAGATTACCTCAAGCTAAGTATGACTCAGGGCAGGGGATTTAATATATCTTTGAGGTAAAACTGTACGGGTATACTACTGACCTTGCCAACTGAAGTCAAAATTGCTTCTGGTGGTCCTTATGGACAGGTACTGAGAAAAAGGTACTTACTAGATTAATAGCTGTATACCAGGCACCAGGAGATGTGTCAATTTGCTCCAGTAAGGACAATATACCTGGTACAGCAGCTGTAATCAGAATTACTACCTGATGTAGTTTTCCACAGTCAACTAGCCTTCTTCATGATCCATCTGTCTCCTGTACTAGCCAGATAGGAGAGTTAAAGGGAGATGTGGTGGGATCCACCACCCCTGCATCTTTCAACTCTTTGGTGGCGACACTAATTTCTTCAATTCCTCCAGGATAGGATACTGTTTTTTAATTCACTATTTTCCATGGCAGAGGCAACTCTAAAGGTTTCTGTTTAGCCTTTCAAACCATAATAGCCCTCACTCCACAGGTCAGGGAACCAACGTAAGAATTCTGCTAACTTTTATCTATCAAAATTATATATTGAGTGTGGGCGAATAACTACAGGATGGGTTTGAGAACACACTGGTCCTACTGTGAGTGGAACTCCAAGCAAAATTCCATTAATCACTTGACCCTTATAAACCCCTACTTTAACTGGAGGGCCACAGTGTGACTTGAGGTCTCCTGAAATTCAGAACCAGTATCCAAAAAGCCTCAGAAAGTCTGATCACTTCCTTTTTCGCAGCATACAGTAACAGAGAAAGGCTAACGGTTAAACTTGGGTATTTTATCAAGATCCTTCCTCAGGGGAACCTGGTTGATCCTTCACTAAAGGGGTTCTAAGTCTGAAAACTGGCTCAAGTCTAGACATTGGTTTGTAGGTTGTCCTAGTTAGGGTTTCTATTGTAATGAGGCACCATGACCAAAGCAACTTGAGAAGAAAAGGGTTTATTTCAATTTACATTTCCAAGTTACACTTTATCACTGAGGGAAGTCAAGGCAGGAGCTCACACAGAACAGGAACCTGGAGGGAGGAGCTGATGCAGAGGCCATGGAGGATGCTGCTTATTGTCTTGCTCCTCATGGCTTGCTCAGCCCTCTTTCTTGAAAGACCCAAGACCACCAGGTCAGGAATGGCACTACCCAGAGTGGGAGGGACCCTCTCCCATCAATCACTGATCAAGAAAATGCCTACAGGCTTACCTGCAGTCTGATCTTACGGAGGCATTTTCTCAATCGAGGGCCCCTCCTTTCAGCAACTCTAGCTTGTGTCAAGTTGACATAAAGTTACCCAGCGCAATGAGACTCCCTTTTGCCACAATCCAATGGAACTTTGATTTGTTTGAGATTTTTCTGCTTTTATAGATCAAGCAAAAATGCAGTAGGCTTCTTATTTATTTTGTTCCTGGAAACATCTCGATTGATCAGCCGATCACAAAGGTCCATACTAGTCATACCACAACAAAACCCACTTTGCCAGTGCTGTCCATTGTGGGTCAGGCCATCATGGACATTGCTTTCTCTATGCTGTCCATTACAATAACTGTGACCACCTTGTGTTTGGTGATTCAGTGCTGCCACCTGGCCCTTGTTACTTTGGGGTCCTACTAAACCTGTTACATTTAATTTATGCACTGAGCAACAATGTATCCAACCCTAAGGTCTGGTACAAGGAAAAAGGTGCCGAAAACAAACAAACAAACAAACAACAACACAAAACCTCTTCAAATATGCTGGTTCCCCTCTCACCATTTTGCATATTATGGGATTCATGAAGGGCATGCCTCCTGGGTTTTCCCATTGTGGAGGATTAGGTTTTACACAGTGTACCCACTCTAGCATTGCAACTTTCCTGAACCTTAAAATCTCGTTATCAACACTCAGCCAAAGGGGATCAGGCAACACCAACTCCTTTTGGCAGTAAGCCATCTTTCAGCAAATGCCTCAGCCAACTATTCAAACTTTTGACACCTTTCTTCAACTGAGCAAACTTCTATATTAAATCTAGAATCTCTACTCACAGGGCTCATATCAATAAACTCAGCCTGATCTAGTTTTATGTTCCTCCCACCATTATCCCATATCTTTAAATCCATTCCCACACACAGTCCCCAGGCTTCTTCTCAAAATGAATTAGCAAACTCATTAAGCCCTTTCATGTTGGAAAAAGCTTCTCCTCATGGACTACACTTTCTACCTCCCCTCCAGGAGCCTGGTTAGCCTTGAATCTGGTTATAGATCTGAAGGCAGCTATTGGACATATTATATATGGGCCCTGAGGGACATCAGTATTGTCATGCCTGGCATCTCCTTCAGAAAAAGCTACTGCTGGCTTAGAAAACAATGAAGGATTGATTTCCTCACTTAGAGGCAGAAAAGGTGAAATAGTTCAGGAGGTGGAGATGTGGGTACATCTTATACTCAGAGACTACTTTCTTAGGTGAGACTAAACCCTTGAGAATCTGAGGGTTCAATGTTCTCAGCTTCAGTAGGGTTCTCCCACACATGCCTATCCCACGGTATATGATCTCATTCTTTACCAATTAATGCTCTTACTATAACCATGAGCACCCTCCTAGACTGGGACTTGAATTCCCTTTGTAATGCAGCCAACCTTATAGTGAGGGCTTTGGTTTTCCCGCAATTTGAGCTCTGTGGCTGCTGGAGAAGAGATTCTCTTTCAGGTCACACTTGGAAACCTTCCGAGAGTTTGTGCATCTGGAGCAGTCAGTTTCATTGCATTGTTTTCCTTCACTGTTCCCTGAGATGCTGAAGTTGGTGAATTTTATCACAGAGCACATACCTTTCCTTTGACAATTTATCCAGAGATGTTAGGAGCAACCAACCAGCATCATGATTTCTTTATTTTTCCACAAACTGTCAAAAGTTTTATACACTGAGTCATGCGTATATATACACACATGCATCTGATGCATCTGTATGTATGTACATATCCATATATATGTATATATATATGTGTGTGTATATATGTGTGTATATATACATACATGGGATTTATTAGAATGGCTTATAGGTCCAGCTAGTCCAACAATGGCTGTCTACTAATGAAAGGTCCAAGAAAGCAGTTATTCAGTCCATGAGGTTGGATGTCCCAGCTGGTCTTCAGTATATGCCAGAATCTCAAAGAAGTGGGCTCTAATGCTAGTGAAGGAGTAGACTAGCCAGAGCGAGTGAGAGCAAGCTTCCTTCTTCTATGTCCTTTACATAGCTTCCCAGCAGAAGGTATGTCCCAGATTTAAGGTGAATCTTCCCATCTCAAAAGATACAGATTACAAGTGGCTCTTCCCACTCCAGACAATTTAACTAAGGAAGAAATCCATCACAGGTGTACCCAGCTGCTTCAGTTTTAGTTAATTCCAGATATAGACAAGTTGACAACCAAGAGTAGACATCATAGGAACTTAAACATTCAAAAGTGAAAAGGAATTTAGTGCAAGTATAGAGTTGATTCATCTGCCTTCTCCCTTCAATTCTTCTTATGTTCATGATCATGCTCAGCTAACATTTCAAAATAGCTTATTATTATCAATACATACATATAAATACAACTACAAAGCAAACAACATAACAGAAAGACCAAAAATAATGAGCAAAGACTAAAGCTATTGCTAGAAAAATTCACTTGAACACCGTGGGATGGTGGGATAGAAACTAGGAAATGATTTACACTAGAACTGCAGGGTCAGGTGCATGATGGCCATGTTACACAGACTTAACCATCTAAAGTGATTAAACAGGCGCTCCAGGTCCTGGGAAGTGGCTCAGTGGGTAACCTGTTCACCACACAAGCACGACAACCCCAGCACCCATATAAATGGCAGGTATGGGGAGTAAAAATGCCCCCAATCACATTCTGTGTGGCAAGCATTACCATGAAACCAAAATCAGGTGTAGGGAGGTGGTTCTGATACTTCGATCTGTGTTTACTGACACTAAAAGTCCTCGTCCCCAATTGGTTTTTGATCTATCATTAAAGATGCCAGTGGCCACCAGTCAGAATGGCTAAGATCAAAAACAGGTGACAGCAGATGTTGGCTATGATGTGGAGAAAAAGGAACACTCCTCCATTGCTGGTGGGATTGCAAGCTGGTACAACCACTCCGGAAATCAGTTTGGCGGTTCCTCAGAAAATTGGATATAGTACAACTGGAAGATCCAGCAATACCTCTCCTGGGCATATACCAAGATGTTCCAACGTGTAATAAGGACACATGCTCCACTATGTTTGTAGCAGTCTTATTTATAATAGCCAGAAGCTGGAAAGAACCCAGATGTCCCTCAACAGAAGAATGGATACAGAAAATGTGGTACATTTACACAATAGAGTACTACTCAGCTATTAAAAACAATGAATTTATGAAATTCTTAGGAAAATGGATGTATCTGGAGGATATCATCCTTAATGAGGTAACCCAATCACAAAAGAACACACATGATATGCACTCACTGATAGCCCAGAAACTTAGAATACCCAAGATACAATTTGTAAAAGACATGAAACTCAAGAAGAAGGAAGACCAAAGTGTGGATACTTCGTTCCTTCTTAAAATGGGAAACAACCAGCAAGATTTTGCTGACAGGACCCTGATATAGCTAACTCTTAGGAGGCTATGCCAGTGCCTGGCAAATACAGAAGTGGATTCTCACAGTCATCTATTGGATGGAACACAGGGCCCCTAAAGAAGGAGCTAGAGAAAATGCCCAAGGTGCTAAAGGGGTCAGCAACCCAATAGGAAGATCAACAGTATGAACTAACCAGTACCCCCAAGAACTGTGTCTCTAGTTGCATATGTAGCAGAGGATGGCCTAGGCGGCCATCAATGGGAGGAGAGGCCCTTGGTCTTGCAAAGATCATATGCCCCAGTACAGGGGAATGCCAGGCCCAGGAAGCGGGAGTGGGTGGGTTGGGGAGCAGGGTGGGTCCTGGAGTCAGCCTTGGAGGTGTGGAAGCAGTCACAGGTGCCACTAGGGACGGAGCTATGGCCAGTTATTCCTGGTGGCTTCAGCAGAGCACTTTAATGCATTAGTACATATGAGGTACCTGCCTTCCATGCAGGTCCGGATGGATTCCATATGTTCTGTTGTAAATTGGGTTGGACCTTTCTGAGATGCAAACTCAGATGTCTTCCAAGTTCAGTTCTCAGCACAATTAACAATGTATTAATTACTGCTACTGACACGTCTAACACACAGAGCCTGGCTGAGAATGAGTCACAGAAAAAAAAATCAGTGAAAATGTTTTTTTCTCCTTGAAAGAAGATAGAAAGCAAGGAGCTAAACCCCAGTTAACCAAGTTTATCTGGCGATACAGCCTTATTATTCAGGAATATGTACTACATGACATATAATCAAATAATAGCACTTGTATGCTATACCTGTCACAGACTACATATCCACTTACATATAAACATTATATTTAGAATTAGATGAATTATAGGATAAAGGGGTTGTTAGAAGCCCTGTTGAGTGTGATTTTTTAGACCACACTCATTGTCCAGTCACCTGGAATGGTTGCAGAAATTACAGTAACTCACTGGGTATATTTTCCAAGTCTTATTTCTCAAGAAAAGGGAGTGGGCTCCCAAAGTGAGGTTATCAGACACACAGTGTTGGCTTACATCCCTGGGATAGCAAGTGTAGACTAGGTTCTGACCAGACCTAAAAAAAAAATCCTTTTCTAAATCTAAGCAAGTATTTCTTCTCTCCACCCTCTAGCTGATAGCCTACAGACCAAAAGAAAATAGATATTGACTCTCTCATCACGTGGTGGTTTGAGAACAGCTTCCTAGGATAAGATGGAGACCTCACTACCAGAGGACAGTATTCTGGCCAGCTGGTATCAGGCTATGAATTCAGTTTCCTGTAGCCCATGATCTTTATATGTCAGGTTTTGGTGATCTCAATGTAAGCCAAATATATTGTGTATAGGCCTGAAGATCTGTGCAAACCTGGATTGGAATCCTTGCCAAGCCTTGTATCAGGCTGTGGTTAGAACCCAGAAAGCAGTAGCTGTAAATACTGGTACTGATGGTGGTAGTGGTGATGATGGTGGTGGCAATGGTGGTGGTGATGGTTGTGGTAGTGGTAGTTATGGTAAGTGGTGATGAGAACCATGGTGGTAGTGGTGGTAGGTGGTAGTGATTATGGTGGGGTGGGGGTGGTAATGATGGAGTAGGGGGCTAGAGGTGGGAATGGTAATGGTGGTGATGATGGGATGGGAGTGGGGGGTAGTGATGATGGTAGGGGGGTCAGTGGGTGTGGTGATGATGATAATGGTGGTGGTTGTGATGATGGTGATGATGAAGAGGAGGAGGAGGAGGATCCAGGCACTCTCTGAGGCATCATTTCATTCTTCAACTTTGGTAACGGTTCTTAGAAGGTGATGGCATCATTGTTTAACCTACAGAGACGAGTTTGTTGGGTAACTCAAGAAGGCCACTTTGCCATTCAGTGGTGTCCACGATATACTTTTACAAAAATTAGGGAGATATCATTAGTAGTAGTAGTAGTATTAATTGAGATTATAATATGATGACGTTATTTCCCCCAGAAATTAATTTTTAAATAAGCATGTGCTGAACAAAACACAAGGGTACCACCTACTTTCCTGTGTCACCTCACACAGCCCTCTGTCAACACAGATAGTGAATTGTGCATATAGTATTAGAGAACTCAGTCTTGAGTCTAATGAAAATATCAGTTACAAGGGAACCTCCTCCTTCAGCTGCAGGCAGTCCGAGGGGCCGTGGGCACCTCTTGGTTTCTCCATAGGTGTGATAGGCACTAGCACCAGTGCTGTGCTTCCTAACTCTTCCTTTCCCCGACTTCACTGACAGGCCACTTTGTGTTTTCTGGAGTCCTTGAATGATGGCTGCCCAGATGCCTGCATCCCAGCAGTAAGACTGCAAGAAGACTGAGGTTAACAGGCATCAGTGGTACACAACTGGAAGGTATCGAGGTTTCTGTTAGAGTTTGTATTTTGTTTTACTGTGAGACACAAATTAACTCATAAATATTGGATGCAACATGACAAAATCTCTTCTAGGAAAAAGAATAAAGATTATTCATGCGCACCAAAGAGATAAGACTCAAGGATCTACTTTGGAACAGCCCACACTGGAGCTTCGTCGGGTACATAAATGACTCACGGATGATCCACAGGCAACTTCTGAGCTCATGCTATTTTTAGTCTAATTCAGGTGGTACCACAGTGGGGTAACTTAACACAGAGAGAAGGGGAAGAAGTGAGTCTTGGGACTCATGTGTCACCATTCATGCAGAGGGAAAGTGGCTTCAAGTGCCATCAGCTCAGCCCTGTGACAAAGCTTTACTGTCTGAGGAAGTGTTGGGCACAGCACAATAGCTTCCTACCAATGGCCACATCTGAAGCTCACCCTTAGATTCATGAGTCTGAATTTTAGTGCGAGAAGAATGCAGTCAGCAAACACATGAGTGTTTCACCCAGATGAAACAAATAACCCACTGAGCATGTGGCCACTTTAGGACACTGAGCCATCATGAAGAGGTGGGAATGTGTGTCCCATGTGAATTCACACTACACCATAGCTCCAGTGCCTACACAACCCCAGGATGATGGAGGCCTTGAGTTATTCTACAGGTTGTTCAACACGGCAGCGGTGAATCATGGAAAACTGAGATTTGAATAGGAAATAGAGTTATGGCCAACAGAAATGGCAGTGTCCTTTCACTAACCTTGGCGGTATACATTTCAAAGGGCTGACGGTGTATCACAGTTAACACCCAAGGGCTTGTAAAGTTTGCCTCAGAGCATGTAAAGCCCCCTGAATTCCTGGAGAATTTTTAAGGGGGTTATAGCCACAACAGAGTAAACTTGAGAAATATTATTTTTCTCTGAACCATGACTCCATTTTTGGGCAGATGACCCCAAACTATAAGTAACCAACATAAAAACAAATTGAGTAACATAAAAACCAACAGCTCCTGTGCATCCGAAAATGACTGAGTGAGAAGATATCTTCTATGGTGGGAGACAATATGTGTAAATCACACATCTGCTAATGAGTTATGACCAGCTAACCAACAGCGAGCCAGCCAGCCAGCACATGAGCCAGTTTACCAACCAACCAACAAGCCAGCCAGCCAGCCAATGAGCCAGCCAGCCAACCAACCAAGCAACCAGCCAGCCAGGCAGCAAATCAACCAGCCAACCAACTAACCAACCAGCCAGACAACCAAGGAACCAACCAACCAACCAGCCTGAAAATAAACCAACCAACCAACCAACCAGCCAACCAGCTAGCCAAAAAAAAAAAAAAAAAAAAAAAAAAAAAAAAAAAAAAAAAAAAAAGAACCAATTAACCAGCCAGTCTGCCAGCCAAATGAACCAATAAATCAACTAGCCAGCCAAGGAACCAACCAGCCAGGCAGCAAATCAACCAGCCAACCAACTAACCAACCAGTTACCCAACCAAGGAACCAACCAACCAACCAGCCAGCCAGCCAACCAATCAAACCAGCCAGCCAGCCTCCCAGTCATTCAGCCAGCCAACCAACCAACCAACCAACCAACCAACTAGCCAGCCAGCCAGCCAGCCAGCCAGCCAGTAACAACAAAGAGATCAGTGCAATGAAAAGATGAACAAAAGTTTTGAGAAGACATTGTTTCCCCAGAGAAGAGACACAGTCAACCAGCATATGCAAAAATGATCAAGGTCACTGTCACTAGGAAAACACAGATGGGACAAGGAAGAAGTGAGAGTTACTTAGTATGTATGACTAAAATGATATATGATTAGTAAGGTGCGAAAAATCTACTGTACACAATGGAACATAAAATTACAGCATTGTTACATTAAAAATGGATTAAGAAAGGGCTAGAGAGATGACTTAGTTAAGAATACTTAGTGCTTCTGCAGAGGACCCAGGCTCAGTTCTCAGAACTCACAAGGTGGCTCACAACTGCCTATTAACTCCAGCTCCAGGGGGGTGACACCCCCTTCTAGTCTTGGCAAGCACTGCATATATATGCAAAAGAGAGAATGTGTACATATAATATGTGTAAAATATATATAAATATATGTGACATTTATATATTATCTAAATATATTATATAATGCATATAATAACTATATGTTATATAAGAAAATTATTAAGAAGTATATCTTATATAAAGTATTGCCATCAACAAAAAATAAAAAATAAAACAGTGAAGAGACTTTCGGGACAAATAAAGCAGGATTATTACTCTCATTCAGTTGAGCTGTTACAAATGCATTCACATGATCAAATTCTTCAAATTATAAATGTTAAATGTGTGTAGTTGCTTGTGTATCCAATATAATCCAATAAGTTTCAAAATTCACACAGAGACCCAAAGAGATGTCACCTTAGACCCATCAGGATGACTATAAAAATACAAAACCCCAACTCAAACCTAAAGACTCTACAGAGTGGTAGTAGGTTGGGGAAAATGTGGAGAAATTCAAACTCAGGGCCATTGATAGTGGATATTTTATCATGGAAAGTAGCATGGTGGTTGCTAAAATCTATTTAAATAAAACTTACATCTTGTGCTGGCTTGTACTTTTTGTCAACTTGATACAGGATAGAGTCTTTTGTGAGGAAAGAACCTTAACTGAGAAAATGTCCCCAGAAGAGTAGCTTTCCTGATTAGTGATTGATGGGGATGGGGTACCCCAGGCTGGTGGTGCTGGTTTCTATAAGCAAGCAAGCTGAACACACCATGAGGAGCTAGCCAGTAAGCAGCACCCCTCCATGGCCTCTGCATCAGCTCCTGCCTCCAGGTTACTATGCTGGATGAGTTCCTGTCCTGACTTCCTTCAGTGATAAGCAGTGATGTGCAAGTGTAAACTAAATAAAACCTTTCCTCCCCAACTTGATTTTGGTCATGGGATTTCATCACAGCAGTGATAACACTAAATAAAACAATTTGATGCAGGAATGCAGCTTTTCAATACGTATCGAGAAAGACTTGAGAAGCTGGAGCAATGCTCAGTAGTGACAAACACTGGCTGCTTTTGCAGGGACCTGGCTTTGATTCCAAGCATCCACATGGCGGTTTACAACTATCTATAGCTCCAGTTACAGATCAATCCAACACCCTTTCCACACACCCAGAGATATGAAGTAAAAGTAAATAAATCTTTAAAAACCAACAACACAATAGAAACCAAGGTCTCAGAAAAGGAATTTCATATCCATATCTGCAGCAACGCTACACAGTGAGATTGGCCAAGTGTCCACTGACAGATGGGTGAGTAAACACCCCGTGCCTGTAGAGACAATTCAGTAATGTCCTGCCTGACAAAGGAAAACCATTCTGGCCCACGTTCCAGCACAGGCTGACTTGAAGATGCTGTGCAGAATCAAACAGCTTGCTACAAAGAAATACACTGTGTGATAGCTTTGGGCTAGCTAGAATAGTCAGGTTCACAGAAGGCAGAAGGGGGATGCAGGGGCTGGGGAGTTGAGGAAGGGAGATGAACAATAGATGTAGTCTAGACTTTGCAATATAAGGATACTCCGGACACTGCAACAATAATGTAACATAGTAACAGTACCGAGCTGTTCTGTGTTTTAGCCACAGCAGGCCAATTTCTCGCTGTTCTGAAATTGGCTTTTCCCCTCTCCTCCCAGTTGTTTGAAACACCTCCCTGGCACCATGCTGACTGAAATAGTCTCTAACCAGGGGATAAGACAGTGTCTGAGACACTTCAGATGGTACCATTGGGCATATATATTGCACAGGCTGGCCGGCCCCCACAGCAAATATTTACATGGTCGAAAATGATCAAGGCGGGGAGACCTGGTGTGGTGGTTTGATGAAAAGCTCTCATCAGCTCAGGGATTTGAGCAGTCCTGTTGGTGGCCCTGTCCAGAGGATATGGAGCTCTTACCAGGAGGATGCAGGAGGAAGTGCATCAGTAACGGGTTTGAAGGTTTATAGATGCACCCAGCTCCCAGCTCTCTCTGTTTCCTGCTGTGCCTATGAAATATAATCAATCAGCTTCCTGCTCCAGCCTCCCGCTGCCATGTGGTCCCCTCCATTATGGACTCTAAGGCACTGGAACCCTAAGTCAAAGTACACTTTCCTTGTTGTGTTAGTGTTGGCTATAGAGTTCTATCACTGCATCCGAAAAGGGTCTGTTCTTCATGCTGGGAAAGCCAGCATGGCTACATGGGTAGCTAGATGCAGTTTCCCAGGAATGTGGTGGATTGATAACAAGTAGGTTTTGTCTTTTCTCCCAAATCTGTCTGTCTCTCTCTGTCTCTGTCTCTGTCTCTGTCTCTCTGTCTGTCTGTCTCTGTCTGTCTGTCTCTTCCTTCCTTCCTTCCTCTTTTTCTTTCTTTTCTTTTTTTTTTTTTTTTTTGTATTTTTATGTATGAGTACACTGTCACTCTCTACAGACACACACTAGAACAGAGCACTGAATCCCATTACGGATGGTTGTGGGCCTCCATATGGTTGCCAGGAACTGAACTCATGACCTCTGGAAGAGCAGTCAGTGCTCTTAACCGCTGAGCCATCTCTCCAGCCCTGTCTCCCAAGTCTTTCAAGTCAGATTTTAGTGCGACCTAAAACATGGGCCTCCTGAGCACTACCAGGCCTGTCTTTATCTTCAGCGGACATGGCTCAGGTCAGCTGGCATCTTCTGCCAAACTTAAAGAGCTGAAGCCGGAGAAAAATCAAAGAACTCTATGTCAGCAGGCAGGCAGGGTCAGAGTTAACACTGGTGGTATTTTGCCCACATTCCCCACTGCTCCCAACACACTGAGCTTGGCAGTGAGGATGTCACACACCTGTGTGCAAGTATCACACTCTTCAGTACGTTAAAGGAAGCCATACCCTCCAGAGAAACGCTATCCAGAAGGCAGCATGGAGGAATTACTCACCTATTTGATTTCATAATGAGAAGTATTAACACAACAAGGACAAATGCTGGCTGATAGGCAAATTCTCAGTATCCGGTGACTAAGTTAAGCCTCTAACTCCATCCCTGATTTTCAGGTGCCCGAGCTTAGGCAGAATATGGGGAAAGCATCTTTAATGGAAATGTCATTTCCCAAATAAGTGATGACTTGGGAATTAGGGCCCAGAAATAATATGCCCCTTTGTAAGGTAATTATATGTGCAGTAATTCATGCTAATTTAAAAATCTGTATCTTTTTCTTTGTCCTAATACAACTGGGAGGGTGAGCTTCTGCAATCCCTCATTGTTATGTATGAGGGATGGGGCCCTAGAGGGGAAGTGATCTGCTTAAAGGTCACAGAACAATAACTAGTTATTGTTGGAGAGCTCTCTAGCTTGAGCTGTATCAGGACACTGTTTCTGAGGTTGGAGTTCTGTGAGGCCCTGGGCAGGATAGGCTTGATGTCCTGCTGCTGCAGAATCTTCACCCCATTTAAAGATAGTTGTGTGGCCTGACAGTACCTGAAATTTACCTCAGTAAACTAGAAGATCAATAAAGTCAGTAGTATGACTTTCTCCCTTCCAGTGTCACATCTGCTAGGCCTGTGAAGGGTTTCAGTGTTTTATATGAAAATTCCAAACTCATGACAGTCCCACCTCTATCTATGGAGGATGTGTTCCAAACTTTTCTGTGGATGCTCAAAACCCTGGACAAGACTGAATCGTATACACATAATGCCATTCCAACATGTGCATTCCTTTGAAAAACAGGTCAGACTTGTAGGAACACTTCTTGTTTAGAGTGTCATGGATAGAAGATACCTTCTTGCCATGGATCCTGAACCGGTAACACTGCGTTTCCTCACTGAGAACATTTAACTTTTCACTTGTGGGAATCACTCTGTAGATTGCCCTTTGGCATCTCCAAGTCATCTCTGTACTCTGGTACCACTGCTAAGAAAAATAAAGTAAGTGTGCACACAAGTACTGTGAGGCATGACAACTGCTTTAACAACCAAGATGGCTTCTGAGTAGCTAAAGGGAGGTAGTATACACAGCGTGGGTACTTTGGACGATATTACTGATGAAGATATTATTCACACCTAAGTTGTATACAGTAGGAAAGAACACAATTTTCCCATGGTACTAAGAACAGCATACAATCTAAAACCGACGAATCATTTCATTCTGAACTTTCTGCTTATTTTTTTTTTCCAGCTCTCAGTTCATTGGGCCACAAGACACTGTCAATATGGAAAGGGTGTGTACAGATTGAGTGTGGGATGCTCTCACAGTATGCTTGAGTTGTCTCTTATTCACCCTACTGGAAAGGAAAGGATTCTCATCCTAGGGGTATGGTGATAGACAAATGTATACATTATACAGAGTACATCTCACATAGGCAATATTTCTCTATTTGTAGAACATATTTCATAGGTAATACTCATCAGTTATATGTACTCAGTTCCAGGAAGGTACTGTCTACCCACAGGGCCACATAAAGGCTGGAAATGGGAACAAAATGATCAAGCAGAGGATGAGAGACAGACCATATGGTAACCAAGGGTGACATGCCTCCAGCTTCCACAGGAGGACAAGATGAACCTGGCTGAGCAATTCTATGGGCTGGTTAGGATAAGCAGGAGCCATTGTGTGGTCCCCTAGGCAAGGAAGTTTGCTTGCTTAGAGAATCTGCTTCAGTGGAACAGAGTAGAAGACTTGCAATGAAGATATTCAAGCCTCTCCACACCCTCCCCCTCCCCATCTCCAGCTTCAGCACCTCCATCCCTGCATCGCCTCCTGTCCTGCCCCGCCACCTTCCCTGGATGTTAAGAGAAGTTTTTGTTCATTCAGCATGTTCTCCAGGTACATCCACACAGTTTCATATATCTACAATATGATTCTCTTTAGAAGTTATTTTACCCCATCATTATGTGCACATGCGTGGGGGAGGCATGCATGACACGCATACACATAGATGACTTCATGGAGTCAGTTCTCACCTTCCACCTTTCCATGGGTTCCAGGGATGGCAAGCATGAAGCCAGGCTTGGGTAGTAGCTCCTTTGCTCGCAGACCCATTTTCTCTTCTCATGAGCTCTTCTCCTTGCTCTGTGCTGGTTCATACACATACATTCTATTGATGGGTATCCAGGCTGCTATGCATATTTAAGTGCAAGCCTTTCCTTATGCATTTTATGTGTCAGTGCTTGCTTGTATGTGCTTGTATGCATACCTGTACCCCCCCCCCTCATGTGTGCAATCCCCACTGAGGCCAGAAAAGGGCACCAGCTCTCCTAGCACCAGAGTTATAGTTGGCTGCAAGCTGTATGTGGCTGCTGGGAGCCAAACCCAGATCCTTTATAAGAGCAGCCAGTGCTCTTAACCACTGAGCCATCTCTCCATCCCTGTCATGTTTTTTTTTTTTTTTTTTTTTTTTTGAGGGGGCATGGGGGCGGGGTAAAAGCTAAAGAATAGATCTGTTTTATTTAATAAAAACTTTCAGGGCTTATTTTCAAAATGGCTGCTATGGTTCTTCATAGTTCCACCAATGGTGAGTGAGTTCTTGTTGCTAGATTCTCACCAGCACCAGATGCTGTCAGTATTTTAGCACTGTAAAAATTAAGTGGGAAGTCGGACACATGCATCAAAGCAAAGACATCACTCCGGGACTGTCATGTTGTCACAACTTTCCAGGCTAAAGTCACAGTGGCACCAATTGCATCTTCCTTGACATTTAAGAACTATGACACCCTTGACTACTGACTGGTAAAGGTGCTTGAGAAATTAGCAACCAGCAGCCACAGTGTTAGAAGCCCTGTCCCTTGGAGGGCACAGTTATGCCCACTGACACTTTGCAGAAAATGCTTTATCAGCCAATGACCAGCTGATGTTTTGTGACATGCCCACTAACAGTGCTAAGTGCGCCAGCCCGTGAATCCGTCAGGAGAATGTGTGCACAGATAAGCCTCACAGCTGCCTTCTCTGGGACCATGCCAACCAACAGCTGGCCCCAGCTGTCAGTGTACATCCATTTGCAAGAAGAGGTGAAAATGGAACTACTCCTTTTCCTTCAGTCGCTGAGGAAAGGGACGTTTGGAAGTGAAGCAGTGGCCAAGGCAGGAGGACTCTAGACACGGCCAACACGATTACTCTGGCAAGGGAAATGTCGGCCCAGCAAAGACAGTTATGCTCGTCAAGGGTGACATCTCAGTCACGATTACTGCCAAGAAAAGGAGAGCGCGAACTCCAATAGACACTAGCTTAAAGAGACAAAGCAAGATGGGTGTGGCGGTGCACACCTTTAACCTAGCATGTCGGAACAGAGGTAGGCAGGACCTCTGGAAGTTCCAGCCCTGCCATGGCTACTTGGTAAGACCCTGCCTTAAAAATAAAATAAAATAATAAAATAAAATAAAATACCATCAGAATAAGGTAGAAAGTAGGTCTCTAAAATTAATGCACACTTCCCAGGAAGAACAATGGCCAGAGCCAGTGAGCAGGACCCTGTTGCTAAACTGACAGTTCCTGAGACTGGAGCAAAGAGCGTGTGTTCCAAGCCACATGTCCTGCACCGTGCTTCCTGACTGTGGGACTTAGGTGGGCGGAGCCAGTGAAGAACTGACCAGGCCTTCCCTTACAGCCTGTGGGGCAGAGGGATGGACAGCAAAGATAACTAGGAAAGGGAATTCGTGAATACTTGGGAATGTACTCTTAAACTGCCCGGAGGATAAATCCCTCCAGGATACCAGGCAGGGCCACTTCTAAAGATGGGGCTCAGAGCTCAGAGGCAGAGGGTCCAGAGTAGAGTGGTCCTATTGTCCAATGCAAGGATACCAACAGGAGAACGTTAGCTAACTCACTGTACATTGTAAACCCAGGGGGAACCAGGTTAGTGCTCCCTGAATGAGGATCAGACCTGAGTAGTTACACTAGCAGAGTAGCAAAAAGAGACTGGGGGGTCAAAACCCAGTAGCGAGGCCAGTTAGAAACTATGGAAAGAGTCCCAGGAGTTACTCCAAGAGCAAAAGGACCCATGGCTTACTTAGCACCAAGAGCAGAGATGATGTCTTCCCAAAGGGCAGGAATGTCTGTGCAGACAGCATCCTGAGAGCAGCTGAATGAACCACACAGCTGCCCTTCATGACTGCCCCATTTCTCCTGTGCTGATGGGCAGACAGCACTTATCCTGTTTCCCTACTCACTGTACAGTGAGAGAGGGAGACGCCCAGTCCAAATGCCGTGTGCGCCCTTCTTTCTGGAACCCTCGTGTGTGCTTTGTGCTTCTGTAGTTCCCTCTCTCAAAGGCAAGCATACTTGTGTCTGAAAAAAGGTTACTTCCACGAAGCACCCCCAAGACATTCTTTGTCACACAGACAGATCGCCGACCCCATCCAACTTAGCCTTCCAGTTTCAAAGCTGTACTTTCTGCCCAAGATCACTGAGGTACGATGACTGAGCTATCGCGATGGCACCGCCCCTTGGGTGGGAAGCTGAAATGCTCCTCCCCCTTCCTTTCAGCTGTGCAAGCCTGGCTCATGCCTGGCAGATACTGATCTGCCTATCTGACTTCACACTCCTAATTTCCTGACTTCCCTCATAATTATCGAATTGCTTGGCTTTAACCATCTGACCTTCATCTCCTCGTTGGTCTGGAAGCACAAGACAGACATGTTCCTGGGGGTTTAAAGATGGCGATTTTGCCTTTCTAGGAGTGGCTGAGCTTTTTCATTCTTCACTGTGGTTGTGCAAAACACCCTCCTTGCCCTGCTGGGCAGGAAAGGCCTCTGAAACACTGGCAGGCGTAAATCAGAGATGAGGGAATAGGGTTTATCTTCATTGTAGTTTCACAGGAGCTATACATGTGCCACAGTCCTAGTCAGCTGACTTTGGAAGATAACAGTGTTCTATTCTTAGAAGAGCTTTTTTCTATTACAATAGCATCTTGAAGAGCAGAGGGGATTGGATTAAACTGTCTGAGGCATAACACCAGGCTAGGATACCTGAGTAGATGTCCTTCAAGGGCCCAGGAGTGGAGGGCATGCAACACGAGGATGCTAGTGACCAGAAGCTGTGTGTGTGTGTGTATGTGTGTGTGTGTACGTGTGTGTGCGCTTGTGTGTGAGAATTTTGTGTGTGTGAATGCATGTGTGATCATGTGTGAGTCTTGTGTGAGTGTATGTGTGTGAATGAATGTGAGTGTATAAATGTGTGTGACTGTGTGTATGAATGTGTGTGAGTATGTATGCAAGTGTGTGTTTGTGAGTGTGATTGTATGTGAGTGTGTATATGAATGTGCACATGAATGTGTGTGTGAGAGAAAGAGTGCTTGCATGCGTGTATATGTGTGTGTGAGTATGTATGCAAGTGTGTGTTTGTGAGTGAGTGTGATTGTATGTGAGTGTGTGTATGAATGTGCACATGAATGTGTGTGTGAGAGAAAGAGTGCTTGCATGCGTGTATATGTGTGTGTGTGTGCACACACGCACGTGTGTACTTGCATTCTGATGATATGCTGTAGAGCCAGAACATACAAGGATTCCCACTTTGGAGCTGCACCACTGTGCTCAGCTCGGTTTGACGGAGTCTCTAACACCCAGAAGCCTAATCTGCTCAGGTAGACAAGACCTCCCTTGCTTGTGAGGTAAAGCAGGTAAGGATAGGTGTATCAGAGCTGAAACCTGCAAATACCTTCAGGATGATTTTTAGAAAGTCAGGTGTGCATGCCACACCCTAACAGTTCCCCAGAATCCTTAGGGGGAGGCTTAGAGAACATTACTCTACAGTTTCCGTGCTGAGTGTGTTGTCAAGTTCTAGAACCCAGTGTAAAGGGGGAAGAATGCAGGCATGCATCCTGAATCAGACATTTCAGGGTTCCCAACATACGCCAAGTCCTCCCTGTCAGCAGAGACTGAGTTCATAGGTAGGAGTGGCAGGATGGGAGAATTGGTTGACACTGGCCATGGGAGGGAGTAGCAGGGGGTTATTTAAGAGCACCAACTCTGACACCAGACTGCCAATCCGATCCTGCCAATCTGCCTATGCCCCCTGGTGCACTGCTGCTTCACTCCAAAGGAATGGCCACACCTCACCCCAAACAACCCTGTGTGTGCTCACAGGATGCACTGAGGAAAGAGGCTCGGGAAGGCCTTCTCAGGAAAGCAGTGAGCACACTTGGGCCCACACCACTACAGGATGACAACCAGAGTCCATAGCACTGCAGGGCCACAACCAGACCCCACACCCCTGCAGGACGACATCCAGACCCCATAGCACTGCAGGACAACAATAAGACCTGACACCCCTGCAGGACTACAGCCAGACCCCACACCCCTGTAGGACAACAAGAAGACCCCACACCCCTGCAGGACTACAACCAGAGTTTACTCTTCTAATCTGTGTTTATTCTAATCCACGTTTGCCACATGGCCCGCTACCTCTCCCTGGATCCCAGTATGTCCGACTTCCTGTATGTCTGGCTAGCCAGTCTCCTGCTTCTCAATCCTTCACCATTGTACACATTTTAAATTTTAAACCAGGGTTTTTACCCCACCTTTAACCATTTAGTTATTGGATAAAATACACATCTTTTATTATTTATGATAAGCCTTAAACAGTACAAGAGCTGAGCAGATATCTATCTTCTGTTATTAGAATCTACTTTCTGAAGCCCCATACTTTCTCTTCTGCCTCGGCTATAGGCTGTCTGCTCTTTATTAAACCAATCAAAAGGTGATGGAGAAGAATGTTTGCAAAATACTCAGATGGGTGATGATCCAATAAAAATAACAACACAGAAGTCTGGCCTGTACTCAACTCTCTGCCAGCATAGAAATAAACATCTGAATAATACAAAGACAGCTTTACGTGTCACACAAAAAGATGCTCCCAACAGGAAAGGACGGAGGTATCTCACTCACTCATCTACACATGGTGAATCATGTCCTTGTCCTTAGATGGGATCTGCCAGCTCTTTGTCAATGTTCTAGTGGTAAAGACTGTAGTTGTGAGATTAGTAGGATCTCAGGATTCAGAAAGGAACTTATAATGAGACGGATCTCAGAATCTGGATTTAATATTATTTATAGTATAAAAGACATTCCTGCTCCCAGGATGCCTCTGAGAGCCAGTGCTGTGCTATGGCAGTGATACTGACTAGTCTAGGGCGCTCTCTTTCACCTCATCTACTTTCTTTCTTCCTTCTTTCCTTCCTTTTCCTTTTCTCTCTCTCTCTCTCTCTCTCTCTCTCTCTCTCTCTCTCTCTCTCTCTCTCTCTCTCTCTCTCTCTCTCTCTCTCTCTCTCTCTCTCTCTCTCTCTCTCTCTCTCTCTCTCTCTCTCTCTCTCTCCTCTGAAGTAGATATGAACTGATTTCTCTGCAAGGAGAATTGGAGGCAGGCAGAGAGGATGCCACTGTCATTGCGTGTGTGCACATGAAGGCTGGAGCTGTTGAAGAGCAGTGAATAGAAGCATTCATGCTCCCCTGTCTCGGAGTATTTCCAGGTTCATCAGACTCAAAGAGCAGAGCTGACTTGAGAAGCTGAATGCAAAGAAGTAGCTACAGACACACCGAGATCTTGCTTATCTGTGATCTTGACCAAGCCTCAGTCTGACTGGGGTTTCACATGTATAAAGCCGTGGTAAGGGAACACCTCCGAGGGTGACTGCAGGTTTAAACTCAGTCTAGGGTCTGTCACCAGATCTTTAATAAAATACAGATACTATGTCTCAGAAGAGTTTTCTCCCGGTAGTTTAACTGAATTTGCTTTTGTTATCTTACTTGGTCTTTATGAGAGAGGCAGGTGGCAACACTCGTTGGTTGAGTTAGTTGAGGGGACCAACAGACAGAAAGGCAAGGGGACTTCTTTACCTGTGGAGTAAGATTTCAAGTCCAGCCCTCTCTGCATGCTACCGGTATGTTTTCTCTCAGCCTCTCTCTACAGGAAGCCAATCTTAGAAGGGATGAAGGCCTTTGTTCCCATACAGAAGTCCAGGTAAAGCCAACTTCAAATCACCCTTTGTTCTCTTGGGACATGACACCACCAGCAGGAGTTGTGAAGAAAGGGTATGTGTGAAAAGAGATTCCTTCTGAAGAGTTAGCATTGCTTAGGTCCTTGCTGTATAAAGCCAAGTGCTTGGTGACTAAACAGGAAGACCTCATTTAAGGTACATGAAGTAGGTCTTAATGTAACTGATACCCACAGATTCTGGGCCTTGTGTTATCAGATGGATGGCTGGGTAACCTGTGTCTGTGTTCCTGGGAGATGGCTGCTCATCCTGGGCTCCAGAAGAAACACCATCTAATCTCCTCAGAGATGAGAGCTTTCCTTCCCTCTAAATTAAGGTTGCCCCCTCCCTGGGGTGTCACAGAAAGGTCACGACACTGAGAAGTGGAATAAAAAGCGAAGCCTTGCCTGTAGAATGTCACTTGGCTTTTCTTGAAAGATAGAACGGCATAATTAGCTGGCTATATTTAGTACTGAAGAGGTGCTGCAGACTTCAGTGTCATCCAGCATTTAAAAGTAACGGTCGTTTCTCTCACAACCATAGAGGCAAGTGGATTATAACTTTAAAAAGCGTCTAACAATTTAAAGAAAAGCGAGAAGTAATATAGACAAGGGATGTGTCAGGAGATACGTGAAATGCCGAGAAAAATGAAGGCAACTCGAAGGGACTTGTAGAGCGTTATCAAATGCATCATTTTACAAACTTAACATAATTTCAAAAATCCTACTAAGACTTTAAGAGATACTTTAAAGTGAATTTAAAAGTTCTCCTATAAGAGAATAAGGGCTAGCGATGGATTGCTCAGTGGATGAAGCACACGGCATAATATAAGCACGGGGAGCTGGACTGTAATACTGGAGCCCACAGGAACGAGCATCTGCAAACCTGGTTCTCCTAAAAAAAAGTAAATTAGGAGATTGGGAATCCCAGATTGAGACACACTCCCATACACAAAACCAAAGGAAATTCACAGGGAAACAGCAAGCTTGTACTGTCTGATTAATAGGTACATAAAGGTTAGAATTATTAAAGCAAAAAGAACCCATATGTGAGGAAAACCAAAGTGACCAGGGCGGAGCCAATGAATATCATGTGACGTGCCTCTTCTCCCTCTGTCAAAACTAGAGCAGTACCAGGGAGGAGGGGGAGAAGCGAGACACCGACCCTCATTGAAGGGAAAGGAAACAGCAGTCGAGCAAACAGTACCCAGACCTCTTGAAAAGCTCAACAACGCGCTGCCAGGCAATCCACCATTCCTCCATCACTGTCCCCTATGAGCATGCGCAGGAAGCGGACGTTGTAGTTGGCAGAGACGCTTGCATGCCCTCGTTCACTGCTGCTCTATTCTTAATGGACAAGAGAAACCAACCTCAAACTGACCAGGAATCTCCATCTCTGCTGGCCAGCTCACACCGTGCCAGGATGTGCCACGCAGGCTGCTTGAGGACTAAAGACAACAGTGGTCACTCCCAGCGTGAGACCCTGACTGCTACGACCCTGACCTGCTGGTGAGATGTGCTCACATATGCAACAATGGCATGGTGATTATGGGGGTAACCAACCAGTATCTCATTGGATATGAGTTCTGCACAAAATCCATGACCGCAAACTTGGTCAAAAGTCATAACTGGGCAAGATTATAGGCCATGTGGGAAGCCTACTGCGGATATTTTGCTAAATGGCCATTGCAGTCAAATTGCCCTTTAAATATTTATATTTATGCCCATGACTTGTGCTGTTCTTCACTTTAGTCAAGGAAGCTTCTTTTTGTGCAGTGGGCAGTGGTTAGTGCAGAGACGTTATGTTATACGGTCGGAGGGCAGAGTACAAAGACCTCCAGGTACTCAGCTGTGGGTAGGCGTCTATATAACCCCATGCCATCCAAGGCCCAGGGACCAGCAGAAAGAATACCAACATTGGCAGATGGGAAGGAGAGCTGTGAAATGCTCACTCTGGCTGCACATGGCATGGCTGGCACCCACACCAGCTCACATCACCTGTGAGCTAATCAAGATGCCAACATGGACAGAGAAGGGGATCCCTGTTCAGGGTAGCTGTTGGAGACGAATGGCTGCTGAGGGAGGGAGAACCACTCTCCTTTAGGAATGTGGTCACTAGTAGGTTCATCGGGACCCAGTAGATAGCCCCATACCCGTGCATGCATGGGTAGCACTAATTAGACTCAGGGAGGTATTGATGGCAACAGCAAATAAATGAAATGTGGGCATGACATCGGCAAGGGTATGACATGGAGTAGGAGACTCCAGGTAGAGTTGGAAGGAAGTAGCTGTGGGTGGATATGATTAATATATATTTTACAGATGCACAAAACTTTCAGAGAATGAAAAGGTTTATGTGAAATCATTATGTAAAGCAAAGCATGATGGGTATAGAATACCAAGTGTCACATGACCCTGCTTGTATCTGAAATATAAAAACTGTTGATCTCACAGCAGTTGAGGGGGGGTAGGAGAGTGATTGGCAGGGGCTGATATGAGTTGGGAGAGGGGACAGGTATGGTTGATCAATGGAGACAAGGTTATCAATAAGACCCAGAGGAGCCAAGGTTATCAGTAAGACCCAGTGGCTCCTCTATGCTGGTGCACAGTAGAGCAGCAAAGAGGAGCACACATTGTGCATGTCAATGAGAAGGTATAGCCTGCCATTTTTGACCACAAAAGACAAATGTTGGAGTGGATACGCTTAAATGCACTTAAACTTACACAGTACACGCATGTCAAAACACCATGTGGTCTCTCAACAGTGCAGACTATTTGTGTGTGTATGTGTGTGTCACTTAAAAATAAAATTTTAAAAATAGAAATTCCAAAATCAGGCCCAGATACGGGATTAATATAGAAGGAGAGATAGGTCAAGGAGAAAGGGTTTGCCCTTTTCGGTGCTGTAGGGATGTGTCCATTTTTAAAATTAGATCTTTGTTTAATATCATTCAGGCTGAGGACTGTAGAAAGGGCCATGGGAAAGCCAGAACAGAACAGAACACAGACGAGCGACCGTGTCCTGTGGGGGAGGGGGCACAGAACACAGACGAACAACCGTGTCCTGTGGGGGGGGGGTGCACAGAAAAGCATAAAGGCAAAGAAGGAACTACAAAGTCAAGAGAAAGAATCCGAGACAAGCAAAAACATTGAAACTTCAACATGCAGTGTGTCCAATAGGTTAATGTCCTCAAGACACACACTGTCCCCAAGGAGAAATGGCCACCGGCACAGAAGGGGCTCATAAAAGCAGCAGCAAAGTGAACAAACATCAGCAGGGGCTTGGGAGCTGGCACAGTGGTTAGTGCATCAGTCACACTAGCAAGAAGACCGGTCTTTAAATACACAAAACACACCAGGTGGGTGTGCCAGCGTGCCTGTGATTCCAGCTCAGAGGTGAAGACTGCCTCCCCTCCTCTCCCACCCCTCCTCCCCCACCCCTCCTCCCCACCCCACCCCCAGCAAGCTGGTTACTGACAATGGCTGCATCAGAGCTGACTGAGAGGTCCTGCCTCAAAGAATTGGTGTAAAAAGCAGTCAAGAAGATTCAACCTCAGGTCTCCATACACACATGCACACGCATGCACTTTCTCAAATGGTTCGCCCACACATGTGCACATATCACACACCAAAAACTCTAAGGTGTTCAAGTTGACTGTAACTGAGAAAAATGAAATTTTATTTTTTAACAACTTTAATATGATTGTATTTTACAAACATTCAGAATATCGAGAACAAAACAGCTATAATTTTATTTATTTATTTGCAACTACAGAATGAAGTTCAGTTAACAAAAACAATTTTTTCCATACGAGCTACATCAGTCCTAACTTAAGATTAAAAAAGAGGGGCTGGTGAGATGGCTCAGTGGGTAAGAGTACCCAACTGCTTTTTCCGAAGGTCCGGAGTTCAAATCCCAGCAACCACATGGTGGCTCACTACCATCCGTAACAAGATCTGATGCCCTCTTCTGGAGTGTCTGAAGATAGCTACAGTGTGCTTACATATAATAAATAAATAAATCTTAAAAAAAAAAAAAAAAAAAAAAGATTAAAAAAGAACCCTACCTTTCCACACATAACTAATTTGCACTGTGCACCAAGAACCTGGCTTAAAATTCGATGCTAGTTTGCAGACCCTGCAATATACCGGGCAAGGTGAGTGGCTGCTGACAACACCACAGGACAGGGCTAGCTAAAGACATCCCTTAGTGTGTTAACTACACACCGCACAGTTTCAAATCCCAAATAGCCTCACATTTCAGTTACTTTCTTTAAAAGGTAGGTGCTGTGTTCAGGGGATCAAATGCCTTATAGACAACAGAGAAAAAGTTCAAGAGCCAACTTAACCACCATCTTCTTCACCATCACCTCCCTTCTCTTCCTCGCTCCCTCCAGCCTCTGTGACTCCCTTTTTGCTGCCTTAGGGTTTCTTTAGTTGTGTAGGCAGCCATATCCTTTCCTATTCCTTCTGCTCAGAAGCCTCACAGAGGCTAGACCACCAACCAGAGAGCATGCGTGGGACAGAACATGGCCCCCTGGACATATGTAACCAATGTACAGATTGGTCCTCATGTGGGACTCTTAACAGCAGGAGCGGGGGCTGTCTCTGACTCTGCCTTTGGATCCCTTTCCCTAACTGGGTGGCCTTGTCTATCCCCAGTAGAAGAAGAGCTAGCCTAATACAACTTGATATGCCAAGGCAGGTTGACAGTCATGGGAGGACTTTCCTTCTCTGAGGAGAAAGAGAGGAGGCCATAGAGGGAGGAGAGGTGAGAGGGAGGGATGAGGAGGAGAGGAGGGAGGGGAAGTTCTGATTGGGATGTAAAGTAAATTAATTAATGAAACTAAAAAAGCCTTTTTAGTCTAAGGCCTCCTGCCATCTGCAGTCACTTTGTCCCAGGGGTTTCGCTGGGATGTCCTCCTTTGAATTTTAGGTGATATGCAGGACAGTACAAGAAGGCTGAGGACTTCTTGGATATATTGGGCTCCTTGAATGTTTTTGCTACGTCTTTGATAGGGATAGACGTTCCCTTCTCTTTCATGAAGAGTCTTGCTCACGTTTGCCATGGATGTCTTCAAATGCTCCCCTCCCTTCCGCAGACACGCATGGTCTTCCCCTCTGAGCACTTCTCAGAACACTCGGAGAAGATGACCAAGTATCCCGTGCTCACTATGCCCGTCCTCCTAGCCTGTTTGCACAAAGAATGCATATGACCATCCGGTATGGGTCTGGTTGGTTCAGATTCACCGGTCTGACAATATGTAAGATTTTAATAAGAAGAGGCATTTGATTTGGATCAGCAGTTCTCAACTTGTGGGTCATGGCCACCTTGACAAACCTCTGTCTCCAAAAATACTTACATTATGATTTATAACAGTAGCAAGATTACAGCTATGAAGGAGCAATGAAAATATATGGTTGGGGGGTCACCATAACATGAGGAACTGTATTAAATGGTCGAAACATCAGGAAGGCGGAGAACCGCAGCTCTAGAGACCTAGGCTGTCTGGCCCAGGACTGCAGCTGAGCGTCACTGGAAGATGCAGCATTTCGCCGTATTATCTCAGGGTTTATAAAGGTAAAGCCCACCAGCGTCCATGCATTCTGCCTACGTGCAGGCAGCGGCTTGTTTTAACATATGCATCTTGCAGTTGTCCTGGACATCGATCTGAATAGCGTAAGCAAGCTTGATTATAAAAGCAGAAATAAATAGCAACCTCTTGACTTTTTAGAATTTCTTTTGTCCACATTTATTTGTTTGTTTCCCTCAGAGAGGCAGAGTCACCCAGTTCCTGTCTGGTTCCCCCTTGCCCCTGAGCTATCTCCATGGAACTCAATGTAATACAGTGACTGTCAAAAAAAAAAAAATGAAGATGTAAACCAATATATATGACTTTGCTCACTCTGTGTGCTGATATACTACTCTGTTAGTGTGGTAAAACACTGACCAAAAGCAGCTTGGGCAGAAAGAGGCTTGCCTGACCTTACAGCTGACAGCTCATCATCAAGGGAAGCCAAGGCAGGACCTCAGCCAGGAGCACAAACCACAGAGGGCGGCTGCTTACTAGCCTGCTCCCCACCTCATGCTTAGGTAACATTCTTAGACAGCCCAGGCCCTTCTGCCTAGAGATGCTACCACCTACCCTTGGCCTGGACTCTCCAATCAAAAATTACCCCTCGTGCTTTTATAAATGAGCACATGCATACACGTAAACAGACACTCACACACACACACACTGACATGCTAACCTTTGTACTAAATCATTTATCATAGGCAGGGTGAACATGTGAGCTTGAAATGAGGTCTCCCCTATAGGCAATCTCTTTGGTAAAAAACTCAGCAGGGTTTTCATCTGACTTTTCATTTGAATGGGAGCTTCAGCTCTGGGCAAACCTGGGAACTGCTGAGAGACTGGCTTCCCAAGGTCTGTGGGTGGAGAGTGCACCTCACTGTCCTATGACAGAAACACCTTCCTAAGATCTCTGCAGATTTCCCAAATTTCCAGGTAGTGATCATGGGAAGGCTACACTAAGCCTTCTTTTTTTTTTTTTTTTTTTTTTTTTTTTTNTTTTTTTTTTTCAGTTTTAAAACAATAACTATAAGCTCCGTTTTATTGGATAAAATGATTGAGGTGCCTAGACCATCATCAAATTATTCAGATTTACAGGGCATTGCATTCTAACCTAAAACCAGTGACTTGGGTAATTTTTTTTTTTTTTTTTTTTTTTTTTTGCTATTTAGTTTATTTGCAGTATTAACAGCACAGCATTTATAAACATACTTTATATAATCAGGTCTCCACTGCCCTTGCATACTTGGGGGGGGGGCAGAGAAGACCTACTCCCAATATCTACAGACAGTCCAAGATTATAAGTTCATGAAAATTATATACTCTTCCTAACCCTTCTTATTTTAAGATGGAGGGCTTCTCCTTCACCCTCTTACACTAACTATTCCAGACCCAGTGTCTGTGTCTCTGTCTCTCTCTAATTAGATATTTTCTTTATTTACATTTCAAATGTTATCCCCTTTCCCCATTTCCTCTCTGAACACCACCACCCCCATTCCATCCCCTATCCCCCTGCTCACTAACCCACCCACTCCCTCTCCCTGTCCTGGATTCCTCTACACTGGGGCATCGAGCCTTCACAAGACCAAGGGTCTCTTGTCTCATTGATATCCCACAAGGGCATGCTACATATGCAGCTGGAGCCATGAGTTCCACCATGTGTACTCTTAGGTTGGTGGTTTAGTCCTGGGAGCTCTAGGGGTGGTTGGTTCTTATTGTTGTTCCTCCTATGGAGCTGCAAATCCCTTCAGCTCCTTGGGTTCTTTCTCTGAGTCTCTTCATCATGTTTACTACCAGAACTCTTTGCTCTAATCTTGAGGTGTCCACAGCAGACATGGTGCCTCTTGGATGTGGTCTTGTCTGTGAGACAGTAATGTTGTATTACCACTGTCTCTTAACTTCACATGTGAGTCCCAGGAACCAATGAGACTTGTTAGGAAGAAGTGCATTCCCAGTTTCATCCCACTATTGCGGGTTTGGTCTAGAAGAGCAGGCAACAAAGGTGTGAAAATGTTCAAAGATATGTAAATCAAAGGAGGATTAAATGGTTCTTTCCTCTCTCCCGCTGCTGGCACTGGCGTGGGATTTGAAGTGAAGACACCTCTGTTGTCAGTGTTCTTCTCCGGGAGTATAAACTGAGCTAGGATTTCTGATGGAAAAGTTGGCAAGACAGAATAAGTGTTATAAAAATGTGTGTATCCTTTGACACCGAGTTCCTGTGTCTAGACAGTTTTATAAGAGCCCGATGGGTGTACACAAAGATACATATGTCAAGATCTTTATCAAAATGTCACTCTGAAAATGTAAAAATTGGAAATAAATCTGGAACAATTATAAAGTCAACTTTCACACCATGGAACCATTAGGTGGAACAATTTTGACTGACACAAGAGTATTAACATTTTTCCATAGTAGGCTGCAAAAATATTAAACAGAATATTATCCCAACTGATATATAATTCAGTGTGTGTGTGTGTGTGTGTGTGTGTGTGTGTGTGTGTGTATACACAAAGTAGCATAGGAAAGACACTGGATCATCATCAGGATTATATTACCTGTGATACATTCCACAGATGGATGTTGTAAGTGGATTAAGAATTAGCCAAGGAGGGGGGGGGGGCTGGAGAGATGGCTTAGTGGTTAAGAGCACTGACTGCTCTTCCGAAGGTCCTGAGTTCAAATCCCAGCAACCACATGGTGGCTCACAACCATCCATAACAAGATCTGGCACCCTCTTCTGGAGTGTCTCAAGACAGCTACAATGTACTTTCATATAATAAATAAATAAATAAATCTTAAAAAAAAAAAAGACTTAGCCAAGGAAAGGCATAAAGTCCAAAACAATGCTGTGTGGCACAACTTATCCTGTGAAAACAGCCAGTTGTGTTCTCATGCTGTAAGCTGGTTAGTGCCTTAGAGAAAACTGTTGTTTAATTTCCTAATTGTAAACCTAAAACAAATTCACAAGAGCCCTGATGTCAGCATTTAAGGGGACTGGGCAGCCCCATGCCTGCCTAAAGTCCTTCATATCCATAAAAGCTAATTGCAAGGCACTTAATATGCTTTGAGTTTGGTGCCAAACTGATACACACTGGTAGAGTCATCGTACTAACCTTATGACCTAGCACAATCAATACTTTTATTGATGCAAACCCCAGACTTGAAAGATTCATGTGGGCTGTGTGGTCACAGAGCTGTGTGTGCCACAGTGAAGTGTAGCTCTAGGCAGAGACCCCTCTGTACCTCAGCCTTGAGGGTAAAATTTGGTCACCTATGTTGGGCTGAACCAGAGAAAAGAGATAAACATAACCACTGTATACTGTATTGGCAAGAAGAGTAAATGAAAGGGCCCCCCAGTAACCCCCCAAAGTCCATCTCTGGGGTTCTGGCATAAAGTTTGCATTTGAATGGAGGTCAAAGAATCATGCATAGCTAAGCAGGCCTGGTTAAGGTGTGGTCCTGCCCAGCATCTTTATCCTGCCCTCTGTGTCTCCTACAAGGTTATCTGAAAAGTTGTCTCCATTGTGCGAAATCACTTAACAAATCTCCAATCTGACTGCCTCTAGGTCTCCATCATGAGACCCCTGGGAAAAGCAGTCCTTTGGGGGTCACTGTCTCAGTGGTCTGAGTAGTCTGAGGGAAGGCACAGCATGCTGTCTCTCCCCAATATCTTCACCTTTGTCATTTCACAGTCAGAGAAGAGCAGGCTGTCTGTGACCTTTGACCCAATTCCTCTCCCATGACTCCATTTCTTCCTCTTGCTGACCCACAGAAAGCCCACTGAGCACTTTGTGACAGACTGATAGCCAGTGAGCAAGGAGGAAAGGAATGAAATCTCCAAGATTCACTTGTGCACGTGTTTATAAACACAACATAGAAGGTGCTTTGCAAAAATATTACTCTAATTACAGTTAAGTAAGTGTTGACACAGACATTGTCTTGGAAGCCTTAGAGAAGAGATTACTACGAAAAGTCGTCCTTTCCTGAATAGGAAGTTAAACAAAACGTGGCAGAAACAATAAGAAAGTAGGGGTGCTGATCCATGAAGTACATATTTTTGAGAGGACTTAGAACACAACAGCCCTCGAAGAGAAGAGCTGGTCGAAATGCTTAGAAACCTGGCGAGGTAACCATGGAGCTGCCACAGAGTCCTTCATCCAGCCTCAGGCAGGATGCTTAGAACGCAGACAGAGGCTACAACTATCTTACAACAGGGGCTTAGAAGCCACTCTTGCTTTAAGCCATCCTTGTGGGGGCCCAGCAGCTCTCTAGAAAGAGGATGAACACCCACCATGGCTGCCTTAATGGAGTGCTTGTCTCCTCTGTCCCTGCTCAGTCACCCACTTGACTGGGCATAGTGACCACTCAGGAAATGTCTGGCTCACAGCCTATCCTATCAACCCCTTTTAAAGACAGAACAAAACAAGCCCTTGTCCTAAACCTGCAGCCATCATAGGGTGCAGGAAGAGCAGAGCTGCACAGGACAGACTGACAGACCCCTCACCATGAGGACAGATACCATGAGAGTGAGGCTGTACCTTGCAGTGGGGTGGTCATCTCATGGGAACAGCTTGTGTCCCACGCAGCTTGTGAAGAGTTAAGGACCTCTTTGACACGTTGCAGAACCAATGCTTAGCAAATGACCAGCCAGCACCAACTTGACTAAATTAGTCATACCTCTTGTCCCCTTCCCTTCACCACAGTGATTGAATTACACACTACTCCTGTCCCCTGTCTCCCAGTTCTTTCTTTATTGAAACCTCCAGCTCATGTCAATACCCCGAAGACAAATCCGGGATTATGGGATTCTTCTATTTGTTCTTCTCAGTACACCGTCCCCTTGCCTTTCCTTTTAACTGACACGTTGGGATGCTGGGCTGCCCTAGCATGCTGAAACTGTCAGAGATGGGGATTTTGTCATGGAAGTCCGAGGTGAGCCATCTAAAAAGCCAACACAGGTAACCAAGAGGACAGAAGAACTGGACCTGGAAGCAGCTTTACAGAGTCAAGTGGGACACCATTTAGCTATGCCAGATATTATCTATCCTTATGGAGGGCCCCTTGGCATTTGTGACTCTATTTAGCCCCTAGGAATATCACGGCCCCCTTGGGTCCAATGCCTTCTGCCTTACTTTCTGTATAGGTCAAAGAAAATTTAGAGGCGTAAGTGGGGAAATGTAAGATGTAAGTCATTATGTTCTAGTTTCAGTGTAAAGTATCTTTAGAGCCATTGGAGCATCACAGAGAAGCAGGAGGTACTGGGTCCCTGTCTCCCATGGCTGGAGGCTGGCACCTGTCTGGGTGCTCTCAGTTCGTCATCCTAGGGTAGGAAAATTACAGGCCATCTGTGATGTGACTGAATTGACTTAGAACTGGGAGGGAATCTCAAGCCCCAAGTATTCATTAGCTAAGGCAAGAGGATGGGGGTCTTGGAGAAGAGCAGCACGGGACACCAGCAAGAGAAGAATCCAGCCAATGAGGAATTCAGGGTGGCGAAGAAATGTGATTATGAATGAAATAAATGAAACAAAATACGACAGCAAAACCCATCATTTTGCATTAAATCGGCTGAGGGGCCATTTCTGCCTCTTCTTTAGGCTGATGCCTGCTATTACAGAATCATAAAATCAAAACTGCCTTGCCTCTCATCTCATGGATTTGTTACTACAGAGTGAAGGTCTTGTTGCTCACTGTAAGTGAAAATGGATTTCTTTACAGTTTAGACAAACTGGAGAAAGAATCATATTTCTCCATGGTTCTGTAGTAGTCACACATCATCTAGGAAACCATGAGGTGGCAGCCATGAAGTATATAGAAGGCGGAAGACCAGCAGAGTTCACCGTGATGGGATTGGGAGGTTCAGTGAACACCTCTGAGGGGCTTCTCAGAACAAAGGATTGAAGAGATGCACACCGTTAAGGCAAGGACTGGAGAGCTCACTATAAAAAGAAACATTTCCAAGCAAGAGTGGGGTCCCAAGCATTCGAAGTCAGTAACCCAGAGCTCCCCTGCACAGAGAGATGGGGAGCTAATGTCACATAACACTGGTTTGGGGATCACTTGCATAGGATAGGGTTTTTGGTTATTTGAATAGCACGGTTTTCCTGGAACATGCTTTATCTGTTAGCATACAGCTTCCCGGGTCTCGTGTTTTATTAGCATCTGATGCCTCCACCCATGAGCCACAGGTCACCTCCATCAACACTAGACTGTCTGTGCCTTCTCTTGTACCTTCACAGCTAGATCTTGCCTGCCTCAGCTAGGGTAGGTTGGACATGGTCCAGCCTCCTGCTTGGTCAACCTGTTCTTTACATGAGATCACTTTACAGCCTTCCCATGGGACTCTCCAGACGACTCTCTCCATCCTATTCTTCTGCCTCATTAGTCAGCGTAATCTCTGGTCCTCCCTGGAGAGGTAGACTCAACCCCAGCTCGCCCCCATTCTTGGCAGCCTGTCACCACTCTAAGCAAGCTGCTGCTTCTGACAAGTTTGTTTGGTTGCAGAACCTTGCTTGAAAAAAAAAAGAAAGAAAGAAAAAGAAAAAGAAAAGTGACTTTGATATTTGCCGGCAAGTGTCTGTGACTTTATAGTTGCTTAACTGTACCAAGTTTGTGCTAGACCAACCAACAGGAGGTTGAGAGAACGCCGACCATCTTCAACCTTTCTGAATAGCATTTACATCAGGGAAAGGATGGAGGAGGTGGCAGTTAGAGAAATGATCGGATTACTGACCAAATCTGGGTCCCCCACGAAAGACCCCTTTGCTGTTACACCTTAGTGGAGGTCTACTCTTCTATGATTGGTCCTGTAGACAGCAAGGAGCTGGGTTCATCCCCATTCTCTCATCAGTGGTGGAAGAAAGGTTCCTCAGATCCACTGACAGATCTTCCTGCAGGTGGAGCAGATGGAGCTGGCTCTCACAGGCTGGCACTGTGATGGTTCTCACAGGCTGGCACTGTGATGGGGACTAAGCACAGAAGTCTGCATCCATCTCTCAACACCCTGGGAAGAATTCCCAGGCAGCATCATTTAGAAAGGAGCCAGGAAATGGCTCTCCTGACCCAGCCTGCAGCTTGTCTCAAATCTATGACATTTCAAAAATGCTGTTTTTAATTCTTAATGAAGTTGTTTGTGTGGTTCAGATTTTGGGAGTGAGGGATGGGATGCCTGCCTGAGATGCGACATCACACACAGGTCCCTGTAGATGCTGTGATAAATAATGCTCTGTTACATAGCTTTAAGAATATCTGCACTCTGCTGTAAACTGGCACGGTCCAGGGAAGCAGTCTGAAACAGGATGAAGGAGGCTGGGATAGAATTAACAAACTTCAATTCATTGTTCTCATGAATCCCAGGGATGTGTGATGGTCTTTCCATATAGCTTTGATGGAACTGCTTTTCATTTCGGATAGTGCAAGAAGGATGCAATGCACAGCTCAGAATGAGAATGGCCAGCCAGGCAAACAAAGAGAACAAAGCTCATTTAGCAAGGTACTGAAACTCCCTAAGACCTGTTTCTACATGTATAGCGGAGGAGTAAAAGGAAGGCTGGCACTGGGACCCTCATCACAACCCGGAGTGTTCGTAGACACCAAGGTCACTGGGACTCTTTTGCAGGGTTAGAGCATGGAGGTAAAACCTGCCTTCTGGGAGCAGATTGTTGAGGTTTCTGAGGAAGTTGAGGAAGGATGATGGCCTTGAGTCTCGAGTCAAGCGGGGCTACTTCGTGAGACCCTGTCTCAAAGCTAAAGAGGAAAAGAGGAGGAGATGAAAGGGGAAGTGGTCTTACAGAGTCATTTAGGAGAGCAGAAGTTACTCAATTCACCGTGTCTGAAGAGAAGGTCTGAGCTGCCTACATCCATAGTCATGGGTCCTGTCATGCCTGTGACTTCCTATGATCTATTGGTTTTCTTACTAGGAGGCTCTTTAGCTTCTGAAGTGGAACAAAATCATATAATAAGAAAATCCAACTGTTAGTATCTAGATCTTAGACTCCCAGGCCTCCAGAACAGTAAGCCAGAAGTTCCTTCTATTATAAATGATCTAGCCTCAGATATTTTGCTATAGCAGCACAAGATAGGTATGCTAAGAAGACTTAATCTTGTCTGTTATTACTTCTACTTCCCACATGTCAGTCACAAGAACAGAACCTCTGGAAATATGAAGTAAAAGATCCAATAGATTAATCTGTACATAGAGAAATGTTGATGTGGGAAAGTGAAGATTGTGAGATGGGCACAGGTTAATCAAACAGAGAGCCACTGGCTTCGTCTGCCTGATGCAGTGGTAGGACTGGCAGAGTATAAGCCCTCAGAAAAATAGAAGGTATGTGCAACTAGCTACCAGTATGAAAACACAAGAAGAGAGTCCTACATCTACACAGTTGACTCTAACTTTGTGATGTATTGCTGTGTAGCTACTGTGACCTGGTAGACCTGGCAAAATGCATGGGAAATAGGAAGGGAGGAAGGGCTGCTTGAGGTTGACCAGATGGCCCTGCTTACCTTTTAACTTTGACAACTCAGTTTCCACTTTGTTTTCTGTGTCTCAAATCTCATAGCCATCAGTCAGATTCATGTGGGAAAGGGAATCTGAGAAGTACCACAGCCTGCCAGAAATAAGAGACACACTGAGAGAGTATAAAGTGAGTGACTGTGTGTGAGCAGCTATAGGTCATGTGGTGTGGCATGCCAGGGGGCAATGTTAGAAACAGTAGCCTGCTTTGCAGTCAGGAGAGGAAGCTTGCCAGTCTTTTGAACAAGCAGTAAATAATCCCCTTCATTCTAGCCAATGTATCTTTGGACACAGAAGGAAGTCACTCATCCTTGCCCTTTACCTGGGGAGATGACCCTGTGTCATGGTTCAAGCACACTGTTTTAATTAATACTCCTATCTGCACATCCCCAAGCAAAGACTGGAGGTAAGCATGTTTAGTGGAGTTATAGGCTGTTCTGCATAATCCCAGGGTTCAGGGGTCATCAGGTGGCCTCAAGAGAACTGGCCTGAGGGAGGAATGTCTGTCACTCAGACTTTGGATTCTGAGCTACTAGGGGTGGTTTGTTGTTGTTGTGTTGTTGTTGCTGCTGCTGCTGCTGCTTGTTTTTCTTTTATTGTTATGGGCAAGGAGGGAAGGTTCATTTATTTCTTGAGACTGAGTCTTGTCATGTAGCCAAGGCTTGCCTCCAACTCTCTAAATAGCTAAGGCTGCCCTCAAACTTGCAACTTCCTGAGTGCTAGGATTACAGGCATGCATGCTCGAACTGTTTTTTGATTCCCATCTCCAGAAATGAGCATTCCCTGCCCTCCAAGAATGTGGCAGGAAACACTCACATTGGCCTTGAACTTCCATCTCCTGATGGTCTTTATTTATTAATTACAACTTTAATATAAAGAACTTGCGAATTTAAAACACCATGCACTAACATTCACTAAATCCAGTCTGTATGTTTCAATGAACTTCTGTTCGGTTAGAACAGCCCTTCTTAAGCTGCAGAGCACTCTACTGGATGTCACACATTCACACCTTTTGAGCTTGTTTTTAATGCACTTCTCCAGTACCCAAACCCCAAACATCCATGATGGGTTTGAAACCAGAGAAAGGACTAACTTTATATTCTCTTTCATGACCTGTGTCCATCTCCTGCCACTTACCGGTTTTGTTCCTTTTTGTTCCCCTCATATGCTACCCTAAACTCACACATACGCTTGTGTGTATATATGTACATGTGTATATGTATGTACATGTGTATATGTGTATATATGGCTAGGATCCGCATATAAGAGCCCTACTGTTCAACTCTAAAGAAAAATGGGTAAATTTAGTATGTATAATAATATTAAGTGAGGTCACACAATCTCAGCCAGAAAAATTCACATGTTCTCCTTATAAGACTTAAAATATCAACTAACTGATTGGTATTATGCTGATGATGGGAAGACATTCGAACTAAGCTTAAAGTAAGTGCTGACTCACAAATCCATCACCCAAGTGTAGACAAAGGAGAGAATCCACACAGAATGAACACAGATCTAGAACCTAAAATCTCTGAATGGAGGGCAGGCTTTAGAAGAACCAATGTCCCTTGGGGGAAAGAGTCCTCATAGGCTCTGCCCTGTTTCTTAATCTGTTTTATGTAAGAATGTTTTGTAGGTGCTAAAGCATCAGATAGACAGAAGCCTGCATGGGATCCTTTCCTGTAAGAAATGTTCTGAGCTTTGTACAAATTCCAAGGGAGGCTATCGGTCCCAGAACTGTGCTGTCACCCAGGGACTGTGGAGTCGGCCTGCACGTCCTAAGTGCGCCCTGTCTCTTATCAGGTCTGTAAGCATGGCAAGACCTTCAACTCATGAAGCCCAAGGAAATGGCAGCATTCATCTTACAAGACCGCTAGGCAGCTTAAGGGAAGTTCACATGCCAAGGACTGTCCAGGTCACTTCTCTGTTGCTATAATAAAAACATTGACCAAAAGCAACCTGGGAAGAAAAGGGCTTATTTCTGCTTATAGATCACAGTCTATCATTAAGGGGAGCCACAGCAGAAGCTGAAAACAAGAACCGGAAGCGAGGAGCTGAGACGGAAACTGTGGAGTAACACATTTCACTGGCGCCCAGGTTCATGCTCAGCTTCCTTTCTTATACACCACAGGACTGCCTGCCTAGGGATGGTGCTGTCCACAGTAAACTGGGCCCTCTTACACCGATTAACAACCAAGAAAAAGCCCCCACAGACATGCTCACAGGCCAAGCTGACAGAGCCAAGTCCTTAATGAGGGCCCCGTTCCCCCAGATGTGTCAAATCGACACTCTCAGGACTATGTTCAGGCAGGAAGGGTGTCTTGAAACTTGGCATGGTAATGACAGGGACATGTTGACTAGAGCCCTCTGCCCTCTGTAACCCAAAATGTTCAGGACTCCTTGTGAAAAGGTCCAGGAGTCTAGCCTGCTCTGTGTTCAGTCTTTAACAAGATGCCATGGTTTGCAGGAGGAAGTATTTTATCCTGTTCTAAGCCTGAGCCCCAGCCAATATATTATGGGAGGAGATGTGCTTAGGTAGCAAGAAGACCCTACCGGCCAGCGGTGTGCTTAGCGTGACAGGTGGAGGGCCAGCCATGTGCTGAGAGTGACATGTGGGAGAAGTGATGACAACTCACTGTGGAGCCTGACTTGACAGATGTTATGAAGAGACTGACTTACTGTCAAGCTAGACATGAGGATATGTCTAAGACTGTGAGTTACTCCTGATATCTGGTCTGTTTCATTCTCTTAAATGCATTGGCAACACGTGCGCATGTATTTGTATAGGTATGTGTGCCTATGCATGTGTGTGTGTATGTGTCCAATAGTGTAAGATTTTTATTTATTGGGTAACTACTAAACTTGTGCACAACACAGACATTTAGCTACTTAAGATGTCAGAAGGAAAAATTAACTCAGCGCTTTGATGTGAGAGACATACGAGACACATTTCTTTTCCTCCAAATGCTCACACTGACAGAACGAGCTGGAAGGGAAGAAGAAAATAAAGGGCGTGTAGGTGATGAGAATTTATAAGTGTACAACGTGTTGTGGCCCAGATGCAAGGAGGAGACACATTGAAGTATCTGTATGTCTGTCTATGCGTTACCTTCTCATAGAGACCTTTGGCCAACCCAAAATATCCCATGTCTCTTCTCTCATAGCCATTCCTACAACTGATACTTTGACCAATTGCTTGTTACAAATTCTTCTCTTGATGTAGACCAAGAGAATGAGTTTTCCCCATACTGATGGCCTGGGGATCCAGGGAGCTGGGCACAGAAGAGATGCTCAGTTTGCAAAGTGCACAGAAGTAGCTTGCCAGGGTAGCGAGCTCCTCACCTAGCCCTCACACCATCAGGATGGGAAAGCCACTCACTTTCCTCAGAGAAACAATGCTACCCCAGGGCCCAGCTTCACAAGCAGACAGTGAACCTCCAAGGACAGAATATATGTGTCATGATTGGTCAGAATGAACCTTATCGTGAATGTGACACTTCTTCAGGGGTTGAGATTGAACTTGTCAACTATGGATGACCTAAGGCTCCATCAAAGAGTGCCAAATGAGCACACATTGAGTTGACAGGCTCAGAGAAGAGTCATGAAATTTCAAACATGTTTTAAGAAGATAAAGACATTACAGATCGAGGTTGGAGCTTATGGTTAGAGTTGGGGTCTGTTTGGCAGAAGACTAGGTGGAACAAAACAGTAGCTCACAGGTGGGCATCTCACTTCTGGAGGAGACTTCAGTGACCGAGCACGTGGGTGTCGAGCTACCATGTGACAGCTAATATTGGCTGTCACCTTGACCACACCTGAAACCAAATTAAACATAAACCCCTAGGATAGTGGCTCTCAAGTCTTCCTAATGCTGCCTTGGACCTTTAACACAGTTCCTCATGTTGGGGTGAGCCCCAACCATAAAATTACTTTCATAACTGAAATTCTGCTATTGTTAGGAATCCTAATGTAAATATTTGTGTTTACAGATGGTCTCAGGTGATCTCTGTAAAAAGGTCATGGGAGCCCCAAAGGGGTTGTGTCCCACAGGTTGAGAATCACTGCTCTAAGGACTCCTGTGAGGGATTTTCTTAATCAGATTATTGAAGCAGGATGTCCCACCTGCTAAATGTGAGAGACACTTCCTGGTAGATATAATATGTATCAGAGGCAGCTCCTGGTGGCAGCCCAGATAAAGACTCTGAGGAAGGAAACACATGCACACATGCATGCACACACACACACACACACACACACACACACTCTGATACACATAGGCACATACATGTATTCTGTCACTTCTGTTTCTTCAGAGAACCCAATGGATACACCTAAAGAATGCACATTAATTTAAGGAAATCCCAACTCTAGAGGCTGAAAGGAGTCTGTGGCTAAGAATTCACTGACCACCTGCATGACTGGTTTTTCTCTGAGAGACCCACACAAGTGCCCAGCATGCTCCAAACTGCCACATGAAGGAAGTGTGGGAGCTCTCTGATGGGAGCTCTCTTCCAGCTAGTGTCCCATTTCATGTAAGGCCTGGAGTACAGGCTTTTAATCTTTACCAAATATCCATTTCCTCTGTGTGTGTTTGTGTGTGTGTGTGTGTGTGTGTGTGTGTGTGCGTGCGTGCGTGCATGTGCTCATGCATGAATTGCATGCTGGGATAAGGAGGTGATCATAACTGTCACTAACTCTTTTTTCTTTTTTTCTTTTTTCTTTTGGTTTTTCAAGATAAGGTTTCTCCGTGTAGCCCTGGCTGTCCTGGAACTCATTCTGTAGACCAGGCTGGCCTCAAACTCAGAAATCCGCTTGCCTCTGCCTCCCAAGTGCCGGGACTACAGGCGTGCACCACCACTGCCCAGCTATCACTAATTCTTGAATCTAGAGAGACCAATTCTTGTGGTCTGAGGCGGTTAGGTCTGGAACACCTCCCTTTTTTCTGTCTCCTATCTGTATAGCCAGAAGCACAAATCCCTCAAAGGTGGTAGAGGAGGATCATGGAAATGACCTGGAGCTCCGAGTCACTCTGGATACAGTTCCTCAGAAAAGTCATATGTGTGCGTGTCCCATCTACACCAGAGGAAGCATGAGAGAAAAGCCTGTTGAGCCCTGTTGGAAGCCTAAAATGACGTGTTTATTTTATGTAGCGCACACTATGTCAGACAATCTGGGCAGGAGAGACAGCTGAGCAGTTAAGAATGCTTACTGCTCTTGCAGAGGACCTGAGTTTGACCAAGGCGCCCAAGTTAACCAGTTCTCACCTGCCTGTCACTCCGTTTCCAGGGGAATCTGACGCCCTCTTCTGGACTCTGCGGGTACTTGCAGTCAAGTGTCCATACCCACGCATAGACATAGAGATGCCAACGCAGTTTAAAGTAATAGAAATAAATCTTAAAACAACCCTACAACTTCTCAGCTTTTGGCTAAGATCTAGTTTTTAAAAAGGAACCAGAATACAACAAAACAGAAACTACTTTTATCTTGTCTTTCTCTGTCAGAAGGGAAATGGCGGGGAGTCTAGCCTCCATTAAATCTTCCTATACACTCTCATCATAATGGGCAGGCACTTGGGCAATGCAGCACGTCAGACTGAAGGCTCCACTGCAGTCTATGGTTCTCATTGAAATTTGGCACATAACCCTATAATATTGCTAATGTGTAGTGTTGGTTTGATGGCTATTCCCCATAATAATGGAGTTAGTGGGTATCTATTGTGAACCACTTAAGTGTTGAGTACTTAATATTTTAAGGATCACAGAGCCTGATTTGGGCAAAGTGTCAAACACCTTTATTTTTAACCACCTCTTTTTCCTGTGATGTCTACGAGATGTTCAATGCCATTTCTAGCTAATGCAAATAATTTAGGGGGTGGAAAGATGACTCAGTGGTTAAACACACTGGCTGTACTTGCAAAGGACCTTGACTCAGGTCCCAGAACTCCCATGGTTCCATGGTGGCTCACAAGGTAACACTGGTTCCAGGGGATCCAACACAACATACTCTTCTGGCCTCCTCAGGTGTCTGCAAGCATATGGTGCACACACACACATTCATTCTCTACCTCTCCCTCTCCCTCCTTCCCTCCCTCTCTCTCACACATACACATATACATATAAAATGAAAATTATCAATGTCAAAGAAATCAACTCAACTGAATCTTGAGGTTCCATGGTAAGAGAGAGGTGAACAGTTCATCAAGTGAGGTTGAACAGAAATGTATAGGATTCAGGGACCTGTCTACTGGGTCCTACTCACCAGAATGTTCCATGAGGAATGTTCTGAGGAACTGCCTGGGATGCTAGCATCCAGGAGCCGAGGGTATACTACATATATACAGATTGGCATTGCACAGTACAGTGGCTCTGTGAGAAGTACAGATGCATGGGAATCTAAATTCAACAGGGTTTTAACCTACCAGCCCCTCGAGTCCCTCAGAGGAGATGAAATAGAGGGTACCCTGCAGCGGAGTAAGCTGTGCCAATGACTGACACTCACCAGTGGGAGGGACTTAGAGAAAGGCAGTGGCTGAGAGCTAGCTCTGCACGCTAGAGCATCCCTTTCAGTTACGGGGATGACACGTAACCCCGGACTGCCACACTCATTTCACCCTGTGCCTCTGTGTGAACATTTAACATGACTTCCAAGTGATGGGTGAAATCATGCTAGTAATTGCTTCAATAACTGTATAAGCATTTAATCTGGAGCTTAGAAAGAAAATTAGATGGCTATATATAAAAAAATTACTCTCATTTAAGTCTCAATTACTCTCTTCAGAGTTTAAGCAACCGAAGTTCTAACCCGCTGAGGTCCAATTTCCTTATGACACAGCCTTTTCAAAACATATGAAACCACGACTGCTAGGAAGACAAACGAAGCAGAGCAAATGTGTAGAAAATGGTCACTCGGGATTGATGTGCCCGAAAGCATTTTAATGATTAAGTTTTTACGTTTGTTTAGTGTATATGTGGGTGGGTGGGGTTCCCCGACACACAAGCGGAGGCCAGAGGACAATTAAGGGAGTTTGTTCTCACCTTTTGTCATGTGGATCCAGGGAACAGACTCAGCTAGCTGGGCTTGGTGACAAGGACATTTACTCATTGAGCTATCTGAGCAGCTGCTAATATTTATTCTAAAGAAGATTATATCAGAAATTATATTACCAATAAAGTCTGTAACTTGTATTTTCTCTTTATGTGTCCCATGCTTTCATGAAGAAACACCCAAACTCTTTACCCTTTAAAGATTTTTATGTGTATGAGTGTTTTGCCTGCAAGTATATCTGTGTCCCATATGCATGACTTGCTCTCCTGGATTCCAGAAGAGGGAACTGGATCCCCTAGAACTAGAGTTATGGAGAGTTGTAAGTCACCATGTGAGTGCTGAGACCTGAACCCATGTTCTCTGTAGGAGTAGCTTGTGTTGAGAAAGGGAAGTGGGCAAAGGGTTCCACCACAACCATGAGCTATGTGCAATTGATACTTATTGGCAAAGGAAGATCAATTCTTTCCCACGGAGTGTCACTAGGAATATCAACTATAGACCAGGACATGCCCCATGCACAAATAACAGAAAACAAGCTCAACATTTGCCAATTTTGTTTTACCTTTTACTTTTTTTGTCTTATTTATATTGTGCTTTTTACATGTTTTTTGTTTTTGTGGAATTGAGAAAGAGAGAAAAAGAGAGAGAGAAAGAAAGAGAGAGAACAGTGGGCAGGAATATGGGGTGGGGATCTAGAAGGAGTTAGAAGAGAAAAAATATAATTGAAATATATTTTATAAATATTTTTAATTTAAAAATAGCAAGCACTCTTAACCACTGAGCCATCTCTGCATCTCCCAACCCTCATGATTTAAAATCCAAGTTAAATTCTATGTTACAACTATGCCAACATTTATTTTATCTTACCTATCTTTATTATACTCATTTCACAATAGGTAATTATTAAATGTGCTGCTCATTCACTGATACATTTTGTTATATAGCATTTATATACTTTTTTCAGTTGCTTTCCAAAAGTGGAGATATTAAATCAGGCTATACCAATGTATTTCTGAACATAAGCTTTTAGATTATAACCTGTTATCTAGCAACAGTCACTGTCAGTATTATGTATGCATTTCTTTATATCTGTAAATTTAAGTAGCATTAGCACCAAGTGATCTGAGATTATACTACAGCATTCCGATGCCTTCTAAGCCTGACTCCCCAAATTCCCAGGTTTGGGAGCGATGCTGAGGGATGGCCTATCTACGCTCTGAATCTGATGTGCAGGTAGAAGGTTGAGAAACATGTCTAGATCATGCCAGCTCTATTCCAAGCAGTCTGCCTTGAGCCAGCTCCCTCACTCACTCTACGTCCAGCATCCTCCTCTTGGAAGCCCCATTGGAACCCTGCCACTTCATTTCCAATGCTTCTGTCCAACCAGACTGGCACCTCTCCAGGTACCATCAGCCTCATAGAAATCAATGATGTGGCAGTTGCCCACAGAATAATCACTTTGAAGACTCTTTGAACATATGAAATCAATAACAAAGCAAGTCACTGCAATCTGTATAATTGAATCACTACTAAGTACCCTCCTTTCTTTCTTCTAAAGAACCAAAGGAGACTGAGTTTCCTTAAGGCACCTCACCTGTACCCAGAAAGCCCAACACTCATTTAAATTCATCTTCTCTCTATGGTCAGGACATCTGACCCAGACCCAAATAGGAGGTCAGAGGCCCAATGGAAACACAAGCTTGCATCCATGTGCTGGTATCTGAGGCCTCAACTCTATGCCCGGGACATTTTTTTCCAGCTCACATCTTTGTTTCCTTAGCATCGTATAGATCAGGGCTCATATATTTGAGAGTCTAGAATCAGGAAGTGGCAATGCTTGAGAAGGATTAGGGGTGTGGTCTTGTTGAAGTGGGTGTGGTCTTGTTGGAGTGGACGTATCCTTGTTGGAATGAATATAGCCTTGTTGAAGTAAGTATGTCACTGGTCATGGTCTTGAGATTTCCAAATGCCCAAGCCAAGCCTAGTGGCCTCCTCTTTCTGTTGCCTACAGATTCAGATGTAGAACCCTCAGCTACTTCTCTAGCACCGTATCTGCCCTGATGCTGCCATGCTTCCCATCATGATGATAATGGACTGAACCTCTGACACGTAAGCCAAACTCAATTAAATGCTTTCTTTTTTAAGAGGCGCTGTAGTCATGATATCTCTTCATGGCAATATAGCACCTATAGTATTGGGAGTGGGGGTGGGTCTCACCCTGAGGTGGCCACTCCCTTTACTCCATTTAGCATCAGGTTTTTCTTTAAACTTTTCACCTCCTTGAGCACAGGACTTAGCTCTATTATACTTCTTGAGCTCCTTTTCTCCTCAAACTGTATCTTCTATATTTCTCTTTGGTCAGCTTGTTCCTTTTCATTATAGATCTGCATACAACTAAGCAATAACCACAGGATAAAATCAGTACTGGGATATCTTGAAATCTCCTCTGCCAATACCATTAATCCAAAATTCTTCCATTTAACCTCAGGCAGTTTTTTTGGATAAGGGCAGAAAACAGCCACATTCACAAAGATGATCTCAGGGCCACTTACGAATATTCTTCCCCTTGAAACCTCTTGACCTAGGCCATCATTATCTACACTGCTCTGAGCACCACTGTCTTCCATGCTTCCAATACCATGACCCACTATGTCCAGCTTAAAGCATTCAGCCACTTTCCTAATCAAAAGTCCCATAGTCCATGTTCCAACAACAATCAACATGGTCAGGCTTATTGCGGCAACACCCCACTCCTGTTTCCAACTTTTGTCTTGGCAACAACTCCTGGTACCAACTTGTGTCTTAGTCACTGTTCTATTGCTGTGAAGACGTACCATGACCTGTTTAAACCTTTAAGAATGAGGCAACAGTACATGGAAAAGCTACATTGGGTTTTACATTTTGCTGAAAGTGGTAGTCTATAGAGTTGGGCAGGAAAATATGTGTGTATAAGCTAGAAAGGAAAAGATCAAACTATAACAGCTGTGATTCTGTAGAAAGACATTTAAAAATAATATTCTGAATGGTTTAATAAGTAAGTTACATACCAAATATTTACAAGCCAGGCTAATATGAAAAAAAATCAGTTGTATTTTTAAATACCAGCAAAATAAATTTAAAATTAAATTTAGAAATATATTATTTGGGGCCGGAGGGGTGGCTCAGTGGCTGAGAGTCTTTGCTATTCTTGCAGAGGACCTGAGTTTGAGTCCCAGCATCCATGTCTGGCAGCTCACAACCAACCATAACTTCAGACCCAGGGTACCTAACACTCTTCTGGCCTTCCCGGGCACCTATCCACATATGACATACACTCACACAGAACTTCCATCACCACCATCACCACCACCACCACGCACACAAAGCATGAGACTTTTTTTTATATTGAAAAAAATATCCTGTCTGCCTCTTCATGTTTAATGTATGCTATACCTATCCAGGGTAGGCTATGCTTAGTGGCTCATATCTAAACAACAGTAAGAGGAAACATAGTAACTCTTCAGTGAAGAAATACTACATCTTCCAAGTCAGTTTATATATTTGTGGCAGTAAATGGAGTCTCTGCCATCTTTCAGAACAGCTGAACTACCTAACAGCGAGGCAGACCCTCTGGAGGTCTGGAGAAACCCTCCAGGGTATCTGACCAGTATTCCCCATGATTATCAAGGTTCTAAAAGCAACAAGAGAAATCAACAGAAACCCCAAATTAAAGTGACAATAACCAAATTCACTGTGCTTCCTGGGGGTTGACTTTACTAACTGAAAAACTAATAAATTAAAGGATAAGGGTTACTTAACACTGGTGTGTAAAAAAAATAAAAATAAAAAAGAAGAAGAAGAAGAAAACATGCAAAGGATAGCAAGGAAGATAAAATGTCAGGAGTCATAGTCAGAAAGCCAGAGAGGAGAAGGGGAGGACAACACACAGCCGAGCCCAGCCTCTAGGGACACCTAATTCTCCCACCACTGCCACAATGCAAGACGGTCTTGAGAAACGCTTGCTTGTGTTTTGGGAAGTTCCTCTGTTTGCTGGTCCCCTGAGTGGGTGGGCACAAGGGGCAGGATCTGAGAAGTTGTCACCAGTTCCTGAACTTCTCCTGGGGTGAGGTCTCTGCCCCGAGGTTGCCTTGAAATCTCCCTGTCATTCCTGGCCAGTTAGGAGCCTTAGGATATGGGTGTACAATGGGCAAAGAACACAGCATGCAGCCATCTTTAGGACAGCTGCCAGGATACCCAAGAGACTACAGGAACAATTCTAAGAATACATAAGTAGCCATGTTTTCTCTTTATTCTGGGATGCCTCATGCTGCTGTCAGGAAATACTGACAAGCACGATGTGGGAAGGAGATCGGAGCTGAGGATTATTGACATTTTAAAGCCTTCTTTAATTCTAAAATATTCAGAAGTTTTAAAAGCAGCTGCAGTGGCTGCCTTAGGACAAACGATTCTGTGATAAGTACTAAGACTAACCTCTTGGGAGTCTCGAAATTAACACAGGCCTTGAATCCCTAAGGGGGATATATCTCTTGTCTTGAGAAGGGACTCCTGGGGTCTAGCAGTGACTGTCTATGGAGATTTCATTGAAGTGGGTAGTCTGTGCCCATGCTATGAGGACTTGAAGTTCCCAGCAGAGCAACTGCAAAGGCCCTCGGGGCAAACCTCATGCAGGCATCTCCATTTGGAGATTTGGAGTGTGGTGACTAGAACTCTAAAAGCAGAAGCCTTTGCCTCAGGTCCCAGGCTAAGTTATTAATGTATCTGGCACCCAAGCACAGGTTCCAGCAACTCTGTGCCCATGCACCGTTCCATAAGGATGCTGAGTACAAAGAAGCCATTCGCTTTAGGTCTCACAGGAATAATTAGCCACTGCCAGGAATGGTGAGTGGAAACCTTCCCCTAGCCTGGGACTTCAGGCATGTAGGATAATTACCCCTAACCTCTCAAGGATTAGCCTCCGATTCTTTCTTTACCTCTTAGCCATCATCATTCCTGCCCACTGGTAAAATGAGAGTTAGGGCTGGTGAAGCCAACAAAACCAAACCAGAGCTTTAAAAAAAAAAGCTTAGTTTAATCTTAGTTTAGAGAAATATGGCTGTTGGTAAACTGAGAGCCACCTACATTTCAGAAGCAGGTGTCCCTAGCCCGCCTTCAGCAGCTGAGTGCCAACAGCTGTGCTGTCAACCAGCTCTGCCAAATGAGACACATTTCCACTGTCACCATGAGTCCCCTATCCTTTATGAAGCCCACGCCATCAACCTGCTCACTCCCTCTCCCCTCCCCCTTCTCTGCCTCTCTCCCTCCCCTCTCTCCTTTCCTTCCCCTTCCTTCTACCCTCTCTCTTCCTTCCCCTCCCCCTTTTCCTCTTCCCTTCCCTGTTCTCATCTCTTCCTCCCTCCCCCCCCCGTCCCAGCTCAGAGGTGGCTTTGTCTCCCCCTTTCCTGGGTGGTATGATATCCACAGCATTCCTTGGCCCTCTGTTCACCCCAAAGCCCTAACCATGTCTTTGTCATAATTTAAAATGGAATACTTATAATCCCGGGATCTTACAGTTTGATTACTTATTTGAATTATTGATAGCTGTTATCTAACCTGGCCACAGCTGTGTTAAAGAGCAACTCCGGTGTCATTTGATGCATTATTGCTTCAACAAGCCCATTTGCTGTGACTTGGTTAAGAACGGTGTCCTAGTCTAGTCTAGTACTCCTGTATATAATTCCACTAACTCAAGCTGTTAATCTCAGCCTCAGTTTCCTCTCTGACACTTTTGGACAGTGTGGGGGTCAGGGAAGCAGATAAAGAACAGAGGTCTTAGCATGGACCACTAAGTAGCAATAATTATAGACATCTCAAAAGATGGACGATTAAGAAAAAGGATATTACAGCCTGTCCACCTCCTCTTCTGCAATTAGGATACTGGCTGATAGTGTCTTCTGTGTCTGAGACACTACACCCATGGAATCTCAACAACACGGGAAATCTCACAAGGCTCCATCCCTCAATACAGAGCTATAGAATGCCAAGATCGGGAGAATCCAATGTCTCCAGGACAAAGAGCCTCCTATAGGTTTTCCAGTCCCAAGCAGACAGCCTAGACACATATACCTATGAGCAACGCTAAACAGACTCATGAGAGAGAGAGAGAGAGAGAGAGAGAGAGAGAGAGAGAGAGAGAGAGAGAGAGAAATTTGAGAAAAGGGGGGGCTACAGGAGGAATTGGATGGGGAGAGGGAGGCAGAAATTGTGTAAATATATACCATTCAGGTATACAAGTGTCAAAAATCAAATTTAAACTAAATGTAAATAAACAGATACAAGTTATTTAAAGTTGTGTAGAACTAGACTTTGGAACTGACATCTGCATAGACAACACAGCCCTGTTGACAGTGTCTATTGGACCTACTGAGTACAATAGAGACCTTTTGCTCATGTAAGTCAAGCTAAGCTTCTGTGGCAACTCTGAGGCTGTGGATGACCCTGCTCTGTCTCTCAGAACTTGGCTCCAGCTTCCAGGATGCCTTACCACCATTTCTATGCACCAGCATGATGCTCAAGAAGGCTCAAGAAGGTGAAGAGTGAAATCAGACTCTTAGGGACAGTCTTAGCTTGGGGCTCAAGCTCACAGCATCCTGCCCATGATCTGCAAGGTGCTGCCGACACTGAGCGGCTTGCTGCATGGAGGAAGGGCTAGAGCTAAACACAGCACTCAGGAGAACGGGCTTCAGTTACACTGGAACAGGACAGGTGTCCTCCTATGCCTCGGTTTCCCTACCTGTGGACTGAGGAAGCTGAGTGAGGCAGATACCTTTAAGCCTAGTGATGTGCAGTTCTTTGTGCCATTCATGATCTCTGGCGCGCTTGAGGCGGGCAAGTCAGGGCATCCTCTTGGCCAGGTGGTCATCGAGGAAGCCCAGGAAAACACCATTGCCAAGATCAAAAACTGGTTCTGAGCTCACACCATACTCCAGAGGCCCACACCTTGCTCTTCTGAGTGATGATGCCAGGACTAATTTCTCCTAGGGCTTTGCTCCACTCTCCCTGGACTGTACTAGTACATGAATCCACAGCCTCCTACCTCATTGCTTGTGAGGAGAATATCTAGGGGCCTGAACGCCGGACACGGGTTTCTCTACAAATCTCCTACCTGTCACTACCTGTTTCCCCACTCACAGCCCCAGCTCTCTGGTACGGATGGATGTGTACTATGGTGTTAACAGGGACCAGGGGAGACAAAAAGTGGCCGCCACTGCCACCTCCTGTACAATCCTCATATGGGATCTGTGGATGAGAAGGCAAAGGCTCAAAGACAATAATAGATAAGGTCATGGAGCTAGCATGCTGCCAGAGTTGGGAGTCCAAATGCAAGCACCCACGTTCACAAAGCACCTGCCATTTCATTTCAGGAAGTGCATGTTTATTCATTTGTCATGGGGGGGGGAGGTGTATGGAGTAAGGACTGCCTTCATTCAGGGCCACCTTCGGCATTTTCTCTAAGCTCCATGTTATTATTTGGTGACAGCGAATTGGTTTCATTTGGCTTTCAGGGTCACACTGAGGTTTGTAGCCCCTGACTAGGGCTGGTTAAAGAAAAGTCTAGAATGTCTCTGCCAGCAGTCCCAGCAGCAGCAGCAGCAGGAAACAGTGAGGACCCACAGGCTGCAAGGTTGTGCAATTCACCTGGATTCATTGCCGGCTGAAAGGACCTTTTACATCCTAACAAAGAGACAGGAAGAAATGTATCAGGTGAGACTTTCAAGAAAGAAGGACTCAATCCAGAGGCAAGGCAGAGTGAGTGAATGGGCCACCTGGAGACCCAGCTCCCACCAGCCCTGCTGTCACCCTGGTCTAAGGAATAACCAAATGAAAGACGCCTTGCTTGGGGCTGCCAAAACCAGCTAATTACAGAGGAACTACAGAGTTCAGGTCTCCAGAATGCATGTGTTTGGCAGAACATTGCTTTTTAAAAGGATGATGAAAAGCTCTGTAGGGAAAATCATCTGTAGGCGGGACAGTACAGGGAAGCTCAACCTTGCTGGATACCGTCTGCTCTCAAGAAGCTTTTCCTATGGTAACAAACACAATCCATTCCCCAGCGGGAACTGTGCGGCACAAGCTTTTCTAGCATTCACGACCTTCCTTGACCTTCACACCTGGAGTCTGATCTGAAACTCGGTCACACAACCCTGCTCATCCCTCCTTGTAGATGTGGTGTGGGACTTGCTTTTTTGGTTACATAGAGCATTGTCCCTGGACTTGGTGACATCCTATCATCAGAAAGTTGGGACAATGTCAGTTTCCTGACCAATGTTCCCAGCGTTCACGGCTCTGACCATGACCACACAAAAGCTGCATCCATGATAGCCTTTTTTGTTGTTGTTCTGTGTTTATTTCTTGCAAAGCAATTGGCAAACAGGAAGGCACATACTAAACACTCAGCCCAGGTTCACACGGGCAAGTGCCATGGCTTGTTACATGTAAGGAGAGTCAGATTATAACACCAGACAGAGAATAAACAGTGGAGAGAGGATTCAAACCCAGCTGTTCTAGAACCTGAACCAGCATTATGTTAAACCAGCATATCAGATTTTGGACCGGAGACTGGTTATCTGGAAGCCCCACCTCCTTTGAGCCCTTTTGTGTATCATATTTCCAGGTAATGCCATTTGCGTCTACAAAGCTCAGACTGAGGCTCTGAGACACTAAGGCACAAGCCAGGGTCACCAATCTAGAGAGCAGCAGAACTAGGTTTCCAGCTCTGAGTCCAGCCCGACAGGGTAGCTGTCCTCCTTGGACCTGGGAAGAGCTCAGAAAACTTTCAGTAGTTCACAGAGCGAGCTGCCACCTCCAGGTCTTTCCTTTTAGCTTCTGGCCTTGGCTTCATCCCAGGAGGCTAAATTGTGTCTGCTCATCCTCTTTGATGAAGGGACACGAGCCCCATTCTTACCTCACGTGGTCACTGTCTCACACAGCTAACTAGTAAGTCACCATGGACTTGGGGCATGAGTTGGATCCAACTCCATCTCCTACTTATTCCAGGGCACTCAGCTATTCAACTCCTTGGTTTTCACATAGAAACAGGAGAGGTTTACTTAGATGGCAAGAGCAGTGTTTATCCAAGCAAGCAGGAGGTACAGATAGTCCTCCGCTGGGAGCTATTAAATTGTTATTAGGCACACAGTGAATCTCTCCTGACCCAGGCTGGTGACTCTAAAACTAGAGCCCCAACTTAAGTACTTATCAATACTTAAGAGTTGATAAGATGAGGAAACACATCACCCCTCACCACCACCCCCTCACCCAACACATAGTAGGTACTCTATAAGTGTTTGCTTTGACTTGGCTTCTCCCCAGAATCAGCAGAATGGGGAAGGAGGGGTAAGTAAATAGATGTGTCTGTGGAGCAGCAAGGAGCCTCAGCATGGTGGGGAGGCCTCTCTTCTTCCACAGAAATGTCAAGGGCTCTAGCTGATGAGGCTCTGCCAGGCTGAGTGGCAGTTTTCAGAGTCTTCTCTCAGAGCCTCTCTGCTGGCTCCAGGAGATGGATGCTTGCCAGGCTTTTCTGAGGGAGAGGGACAGGGTGAGGGGACCAGACCCAATCACGGTGCCTTGTCACCTTTGTGAGTTCCAATTCTGAATATTAAGGCACCCTTCTGCCATACAGTAAACCCAAGGCCCTAGCTCACACAAAGATGTCCCTTGTGGCCAGTGCCAGCCTGTCTGCCCCAGGACTGATGATACAGTCCATATATCCATCACATTGTCCCAAGTAACTTCAGGCTCCGCTTGGAAGTGGCAGTGATTCCCTGTGCCCCCAAGGACGGCCATGGAACTGGTTGTGTAATAACTAACTTAGTGGGATCTCCTCAGATACTGAAGCATCCACCCGAACCCCTGCAACTCTGCTTCTCACCCCAAATTCTATTTCCCTTGGAGGCAGCTCCTGAGAGACTTGCAGTCCAGTCCTGATGAACAACCATGTAGTGAGTCATTAGAGGACACCACAGGATGTACGCACGGCTTCACTGACTCCCCAACACTCTCCTTCAGATAGCCAGTGATGCCCTTGGCTTTACAGACTGGGATCTAAGAACACTGCACATCCTATTCCCAGATGAGGGCATCACATGGAAATCCCTAAAATCCCTTCCAGATCAAGTTCTAGAATCCCAAAGAGGACAGGCACTGTGACAGTGCCGAGCTGCAAAACCCTTTCGCCCCAGACGTTAGTCACATCGCCATAGGGCCTATGCCACGCATCGGTCTTTCTTACCCCATTGCCATCCCTAACACTCTGCCTTCTTCCTCCATTGTCTAAGTTCCCTTCCTCTAAACCCAAACAAACCTTCTTAGGGAACCTTCACTTCTCTTTCACTGACTGACCTGCCTGCAGGCAACTATGAATTGCCACCAGACTCTAAGTCCTTAGATGTCACAGGTGCACTATGAGCTACAGGAGGACAGTTCCAAATGTAGGTTTCCCATGTGTGGCCTTCATGCTCCCTCTGGGTCCTGTCACGTGTCAGAGCTGTAGCATACATCCTACCATGATATCAAATAAACTCTTCCTTAAAAAAATAAATAAAACTCGTGCGTCTGTCTGCTCAAGCACTCTTACAGCTGAACCATATAGCTCCCAAACAAACCCTAACTCAGCACTCTGAGCTTCTGCTTTGCCCACCATCCACTCTGAGGTCCCAGGGATTTCTACAAAACCAGGAGGCCCAGGTCACCCACAGAATCCGACCCACAATGCAGCACAGACACACCGTCTCCTCTGGGTTCTGAGAATCAATGAACAAACCACTGGAGATAAAGAATGATTCCCCTCTTGTTTCTTACTAAAGGAACTCACCGCCTATTCTAGAGGGCTTTGGGGGCAGGGGGGGGGGGCGGCCAGGGGGCGTGTCACCAAGTTAGATCCACCCCCGGGGTGAGGTTATGGCTCTGGGAACACGTGCTCATCTAGACCTGCTGCTACAGAATGCATTATTTCCTCTCCACAATGTGGCCGCAAAGGAGCCAATTCCTACGCTAAGGGTAAAGTCACATGACTCCCGATATTCACCCACAATTCCCACTCCTTACCCATCTGGCCTCCCTTGCCCCATGAAATGGGAGCAGAGGTTCACAGATGGTAGACCGTGAGTGTGAAAGCACCTAAGGGGGTGACATTAGAAAAGACATCCGTCCTTGTGGTAAGGGCCCTTGTCTTCATTAGCCACACACTAGCTTAGGGTAGTGCACGCGGAGTGCTCATCTCCCACACACACAAATCTCAACGGTCGATAATGGAGGGCTCTCTGGTGTTAGTGATGTATTAGGTCTGGAAGTCTGAGATGGGCAGCGAGTCCATAACAAGGAGTCTAATGGATGTAATCAATTCCACAGCTGACATGGTATTGGCTCCCTGAGTTTGACAGACTCAGGTTGTGGGATACAGAGCTACACTTGTGTCTTGTTGGGCTGGGTATCTTCTCTCCTGGCCACCTGAGCATGGGGGATAGAGACGGTGCAGAGCCTACAAATGTGTCCAGGAAAGTCCAGCCTGATCCTACCCCTCACTGGGCTGTGTGTGGATTCCTCAGGAGGATGGCTTACCCCCACCCTTCCCTGTGTTGTGTTATAAACCCTATACAACTGCTCTTAGAATGGTGGCCTCCAAGGTGTCAGTCATGCAGTGTGAAGTTATGGGTTGAGCATCTCACTAATCCATCCTCCCTGCTTCCCAGTGCTCCCCCGTCCTGGTCCAGCCTCTTGGCTTTACCTGTGACCATAGCTAGCCTTCCAGAGTCAGGATCTTGCCAAAGATCGATCTTTTGATGTTGTTTCCTGGGTAGAAAATTCCAAAAAAATGAACTGGTAATTTGGGCAGTCACACAGGTAGCAGCAAAGCGACACCCCAAAATCCCTGGGCTGAGACCATGTTTCCATGCCCCACAGATGCCCAGGCACAGTGGAGTTAGTGAACAGGCAGTGTCTACACAGGAGAAGAAGGCCTCCCAGTGTGGGTTTCATAGGCACAGTCGCCTTGGCATCTTCATGCTGCTGCTCCTGAGCATTTGCTGGTCTGTACCCGCTGTGGGGGATGGGAGGCGAAGACCCCTTGTAAGCTAAATAGAAGAGACAATTCGCAAAGAATTTTGTTTTGCAAAGCAATCTTCGAGCATAATTTTAGGGGCTCTTAGGCAAAATTCTTTTTCTTCTCATTGCCTTTTGGCTCCTCCTCCCAATCCCCTGCAGTTTCTTTCTTGGTCTCCTGTAGCCCAGGCTGGCCTTGAACTCACTTTGTAGCTGACGAAGGCTCTCAGCTTCTGATCCTTCTGTGTCTACTTGCAAGGTGCTAGGATTATAGGCATGGTGTTTGAATGACCCCTTACTTATCTTGCTTACTGAAACGTTAAGTAAGGAAGTATTTGGAAATATATTGTCTATCAAAAATCTTAAGTGGTAGCATTTTAATTGAGAAATCTTTGAAGAAGACTAAAGTATGTTATTCTAAGAGTCATGAACCTTCGCACCGGAAAGCTACTGCCTGACACACGGGCCTAATTTGCACACGTTGTAACGAACAGTGAGTGTTCCCACCACACTTCTCAAACAGAGGCTAAGAAATCATTGCAAACACAACCAGAAAGAAAGCAGAAAGGGAAATAAAGTTTCCTGAATGCTGGTGGTATGCCAGCAACAGGCCAGAAATTCTCATGTAATGACTACCAAAGATCTCATAAAACGGATGCATCCGTCTCCCAAGGATCTTACAGAATGGGTACCAATGACCATCCAGCAGTTCCATAAAGCAGACATGGTTACTGTCCTCTGCTTTGCGAATGGGGGAAATGAGACTTTCTCACAGGAGTGGAGTTCATCAGCAGTGGATGCTGCCTTTTTAAATTTTTTCTCTTTTTGATGTCGGTATGTTTTAAGAGTAATTACTAGGATAAACGTACTCATGTGTGTGCATTTATGCATTTATTTTACAGAATACTTTGTTTTGTTGGATGAACTGGGAGGAGTCGGGAAAGGGGTTTGGTTATGATCAAAACACATTGCAGGAGACTGCCAAAGAACTAAAAAAGGAGGGGACCATTGGCAAGGACTCAAAGCTAAAGAGATATTTATACAACTCAAGACATACAGACATTTGTAAATTACATATAGAAGCATATATGAGTTGTATAAGAGCGAGTCTGCTTTTGTGTCTCATCAGAGTTCATGGAGTGACCACCAACTGTGGTGTGTCTAACACTGGAACTGAGGTAGGAGACACACTGTGTTTCCAGTTTATGCTTGGACCCCAGAACACAATGTCTGGGTTGATACCAACTCTTTCCCAGCTTCAGCATCCTTGGCGCTGTCCCCATGGTGATATGTTACAGAACCACGATGAACAAAGGCTTAGGAAAGCATATGGCCACACCACCAACTTACCTGTTGGATCTGAGCATAGCAGGAAACAGTGCAGGGCACGATCCAAGTTCATATCCCCACAGCGTGACTCTTAAGTTATGTCAAGATCATTTACTTCTCGTGGAAAATGATATTTCCCTCAAAGGCTTCTCATTAGGAACAAGTTGTCTGAGGTATACAGCGTGCTCAAAACCAAGCGCATAGCAGACCCTCAGAGGAAGCCAGCATCAAGGCTTTGATCATTTACTTACAAGTACTCCATGCCCCGCACTGGCCTCCAGGGGCTAACAGGCTTACTGTTAGTAGTATGCTTATTTACGTATTTATTATTTACGCATTTAGCATGTGCACATATGTGTGCTACAGCCCACGTGTGAAGGTCAGAGGACAGCATGCACTATTGTTTCTTTCCTTCCACCATATGGGTCTCAGGGATCCAATTCTGGTCCCCACTTTAGAGGAAGTCCCTTTTCTTGTTGAGCCAGTTCTCTTGCTGGCCCTTTATGGTTTGTTTGAAGCACTGGCTCAGGACAGACTGGCTAATTCCAGCCAATCAGCTGGCAGACAGTGCTGTAGCATGCACTGCAGCAGGGGTCTGCTCATGGAGCTTCTTGGGAGAGGTCCACCTCCCTTTGCAAAATGAGACCCATTTCAGTTTCATATTCTCCTCACAGGTATAAAGAGGTCAAATGTCAAGTTTCCTTCCTTTGCGTTTTTCAAGAGAGAAGTGATGCAGAGAAGATGGGTCTGAGAGGAATGTTGGGGAAGAGGCTTACAGCCCTGGGGTTCCTTCACTCCACCCTCCTTTCTATCCAGAAGCCCCATGATTCCCCAGGCCAACTTTTAACTCTTTCCCTTCCTTCTCCCCGCCTTTCCAGAGTGGCTTAATACATTTAAACACATTTTCAGTTAAATGCTTGTCTGTGTAAATAACACAGCATCTGTCTGTGTTGATGTCAAACTGTTCTCCAGGTTACTGTATCTTCTGTTGCCCATTTAAGTTGTTCAGTGGCCCATAGGAGACATAGGAAGCTGCTATTTCCCCTGAAAGCTAAAGTTTCTAGGGCTTTTTTTTGGGGGGGGGGGATGAGGGAGGCAGGGGGAGCAAGGCCCTTCTTCACAAACCCCAATAACCTACCCCAAACCCACAACTTACTCAAACACAAGACTTTTCATTTTTCCAACTATAATTAACAATTTCAGGAAAGAAAGGAAGATGGAAAGCCCCGTGCCCAAAGTCCTTTGATCACTAATTTTAATAAAAAGGAGAACTAATAACATCTAAAGCCATAATTGAGGCTGACTCGCAGAGAACCAGTCATTTAATGAGTTTTCCTTCCCTATGTTTATAGCATTTTGACACATTCGTCAGGTTGGAAAGTGTTTGGAAAGAGGAACTGGCCAAAAGGAAATGTGGCTGGCTGTTTTAATTATTTCTCTTTGTGTAGAATAATCTCCATTGTAGTAAAGAGCCACAGTGCATTACCCTTAGAAATTGCTTTGTTGGTTTTCTCCCCACAGGGAGAATGGCAGCAGGCCCGAGTCTAGCAGCTCTGCCCAGGGGACCAGCCCCTCCCCCCCTCCAGGCTGCCTAGGCTCCCACATCTGCAGTTTTTAAGGGGAAAGACCTTTGAGTAAAGGACACACTATTGTAGTATTTCCGATCTGACCTACCTCCGCGCCATCTGGCATACCCTTATTAAAGGGTAACTCGGGCTCCGAGGGGGGTCCTTTTCTTTAGGGAGGGCTAACTCTCTTCATTCTCATTCTGAAATCTTCAACAAGGCAGGAAATGGCCTGTGCCCACCTCTGGGAGCGTCTTCAGCACTGGCTGAGGAGAGCATCACAGGGCTTGCGGATGGAACCCACACCTTCATCTTGTCTGCATTTCTGACTCAGCCTGGTACCACAAGGGTCTGACCCTTCACATGTGCCCTGGGTGATCCTGCAGGCCAATCCATGTTTGGAAACAAAAGAATCTGGAGGGGGAGGGGTGGCTCTAAAACTTTCAGCAGGAATCGGGATCTCTAGATCCTGGTAGCTGATCCTAAGTCTTGATCTTCTGACTCAGTAGGTCTAACTGGAGCTTTGGCATTTACTTTTCCCAGCAAGTTCCACATGAGGACAAGCCGGTGATGTTACAGGCCATGGTCAAATCCGGCTTGTTCCTGTAAAATAGATGGTTTTTAAATGTCGCACTCATGTTCATGAGTCGCGTTTCCATAGCTGTCCATGCAGCGTGGCGGTATTGGATCTAGAAGGTAGAGCTTCGGTCTTGAGTGGTTATCGTGGGAGTTTACTAGGTGAGATGGAGGACACCCAGTTGGCTTTAAAGGTCAGGTAACTGCTGATCACAAGTATATCCCCATTACTGACTGGAGCACACTTAAACCAAAAGCTGCTATACAGGTCTCCCTCCACTGGCCCGAACTGAGTCACCAGCCACAGCTACACACAGATAGCAGAGGATGTGTCCTGCCCAGCTTAGCTGGACTCCTGTGCCCTTCCCCCAGCCTTGACTGTTTGCCATAGTCGGTCTTCTGCTGACCTGGGTGGAAGTCTCCTGCCTTGCCCACCTGCAGAGCAGACTGCCCGCCTCCGCCCGAGCTTGTTTTGAAATAGAATTCAGCGGAAACAAAGGATGGGTCTTTGGGTTTCCCCAATATAAACGCAGAGCTGAAAAATTAAATTTGGAGCCTTGATCAGAAATCTTCATCTTGGCTTCATTCTTCTCTCACCAGCCCGTCATATTTCATCCTCAGCCTCCCTTTCAGGTGTACCCAGTTCTCCAGGGCCACTGGACTGCTACAGTTTCCAATGCATCTGGATGACATTTTATGAAGACAGATGGAGCAGCTGTACTGAATAAATGCAGCTCCCCTCTGCACAGCCTGGGACACAGGTCAGTGCTGGGGACAGGTCCCTATCACCCTAAGACCCGGTTGGGAGGTTGGGAGGAAGCTCAGGTTGCTGCCAGGTGCAGGGCACAGTGGAGCAGGGCATGGCGCAGCTCCAGAGGGCTCTGATTAGAGGGAGCATGGGCTTCCATTCTCAGCGGTGTTCTGTTCCTGTTGTAACCTGACCAGTTGCTGCCATTGACAGACCACCCAAGCTCCCTCAGAGCCCAGCACCAGACAGAGAATCCTTTCCAGCAGCCAAGCAGAGGACTTAGTCTTTTATAACATTTCAACCTAGACAGAAAAGTTGCCTTCTTGCTGGAAGGATCCCTGTTACCCCCATACTCATTCAGTATTCCAATTAAATAAGTGGTCATAGTTATAAGTGTTCTTTAAGGATTTTTTTTTATGTCTATGTGTGTTAGACCTGCATGTCTACAGCCCATGTGGGTACAGTGCCCATACAGGCCAGAAGAAGATATCAGAGTCCCTGGAACTGGAGCCAAATATGGTTGTGAGCCACCATGTAGGTGCTGGGAACCAAGTGCTCTTAACTGCTGAGCACATCGTGTTTTTCTGTGATCTGTTGACTATTATGTCTGGTGTCTGAGAACTATATGGTAGGGAAATGCTTGTTAAGGGGACCATATGGCTCAGTGGAAGGGAACACACCCTGGGGTAACACAGGATCTGATTCTGCAGTCACAAATTTAACTGTGAACCCCCTCTTGTATCGTTCTTTCCAGTTTGTTCTGTATGTATGACCTCATGCAGAGGCAGTTACTTCTTGCCACTGAGACTCAACATGCAGCTGAGAAGTGGGGACAAGAATAGGCCCTTCCCACAGGGAGGCAGTGGGGATCAGAGTGGTGGTAAAGATGGGGTGTCCCACCAGGACCTGACCACAGTGAGTTCCCAAGAGATGAATCTCTTAGAAATGCCGGTTAAGTTTTCATGGAGACAAGCTACTGAGTGCATGCTCAAGTGCTTACAGCTCTCGAAAACCTTTCTTTTCCTCCCTCTCTGTTCTAGTCTAAGTGTGCTGAAGTTTCGTCTCCATCCTGAGATATTTCAGAGGAGTCATCATCCGACTGGATTCAGAGGCGGAGTCTTCAGAAAACAAGGAGAGTTAGAAAAAGCCATGGGGTGAGGTACTTTCTCAGTGCAGCTTGCTGGCTATACAAAAGTGAGAGTGGCTGGAGAGGTGACTCAGGGCTGGCTATACAAAGGTGAGAGCGACTGGAGAGGCGACTGGGGGTTAGGAGCTCTCGTTGCTCTTGCAGAAGACATGGGTTTGATTCCCAGTACCCGCATGGCTGATCACTCCAGTCCTGGGCTCATAGCCCTCTGACCTCGGTGGGCATCAGCTACCCCCAGAGGGAATCTCATCTGCTCTGTGAGCTATGCCTACTTTAGTTATCTCATTATAGCTATAAGACATGACAAAAAACATCCTGTCAACATTTACCCTCCCATTTGGTTCCTGATGAATGTACGGAGGAGATGTCTACCGTTTGGCAGACCCTGATGAGCTTGCAAGAGAAAATCCTTCCCTGCCATGCAGCTAACAAGGGTTCATATTCAGCTTATAGAATCCTTAAAAGTGAAGAAAACAGCAAACAGATTTTAAAAAACAAACAACCTAGTAAATAGAAAAGACATTTGGTATCGCATAGACAAAGTGTAAAAATCTGGTCAGCCTCAGCAGACTTCAGGAAAGGCGAGTTCTCACCAACAGTGAGACACTACTACAACCCACAACACATGTGTCAAACACCTAGATTCTCTGGGGGCAGGGGGGAAAAAAACAAAAGTAAATAAACTGGTCATATCAATGTCAAACACTAGTCATAATTTGGAGTATGGAAACTCCCCTGCAGAGGGAGTGTAAATCAAAATCACTTGGGGAAACATTTTGTATAAAGTATCTGTGAACAAGGGGATGGAGAGAGGGTTCGAAGGCAACAGAAACATCTTTTTTGTGCCTGTCCTTTAGTGGACTCCAAGCACGCTGGCCATAGGAACTTAGTGTACAGAAACCCTTTGAGTTAACCATCATTACTCCCATTATATAGCTCATCACGTTGCGAGTTAAAGGCACAGATGCTTTTCAAATGCCTCTGTAAGCCCAGCGGCCTTGGGAGATGCGCACTCCAGCCTGAGCTCAAGACAAGGAAGCAGCTTGGAAGTCCATCTACTTGGCCGACATCCCGGGAGGCTCAGCATGGGACAAATCAGGACAAGGCAATGCTTTGGAGGATTCCCCAGCTTAGTGAGGGACACAGGCAGCTTACCAAGCATAAAGATGTGCTAAGGACATGCGCTTATGGTGAAAATCAACTCATGCATTGTAAGGGAACAGGAGGTGGGGGAGAGCGTCATCTTCAAGGAAGAGAATTTAGCCTGAGTAAGGGGGACTTGGCATCAAGGGGCCTTCAGGCTGAACAGGCAAAGAGGACAAAGGTGTGCCCTCCCAGAACGGTGTGAATTCTAGTGGGAGGGACCAAGTGTGCTCTTGGTCTTCCACCTGTATGGCGCTCTGCTTGCTGTTAGAAATCCTACTGTCCTCTGGTCCCGAGTCTCTCACCTTATGAGCACAGCCGGACTACTTAGGTCAGTAGGGAGGGGCTTCAAGTCCACGCATCCAGTTTAGGTTTAGGATGCCATCTTCTGCCTGGCTCTGGCCACATGCTCTGCTATCTAAGACCCGATAAAACAGAGGGGAATGTGGAGGCTAAGGCCACTCTGAGCCACTAGCCACCTCCTGTCCTGACTGCTTACCAGAAAGCACGCCTGGGGCTCTGAGGCATAGAGGGAAGGAGAGAATTATTCTAGGCCTCTCAGTTCTATCTGTAAGGGTTCTGTCTCTTCAGTGTGGAGGATACGGATGGGGTTGGGCTGGGAGTGGGATAAGGGTGGGGGTGGGAATGTTGTAGCTCTGGCTGTCCAGGAAAGTGCTCGGCCAGCACTGAAAGGTGGAAACTCAGGAAAGCTCAGGTTAAAAGCTCCTCTTTCTAGTGAGAAATACTTGCAACTTGGTATGACTAAGAGGCAAAAAAGCAGCATTCTTTTCTTACAGAAGGAATAGAAATGAGAGCGCATGAGAGGGGGGCGCTGGAACGGTACTCGGTCAGTCGGGCTTTTCTAAAATTAAAGTCTCTTAATAATATTTATGTGTTATCTGATTAGATCAGAAATACGTGGCTGCCACAGAATATTTGATTCTTTTGAACAAAGAAAATAAAGCTTGGAGCATCTGAGAGATACTCCCTTATGGTCCGAATTGTCTTCCGTCTGCTTTCTGGCAACAGATCTCATACACACACACAGATCTGATAGACAGACACACATCTAATAGACACATACGTATCTGACACACACACACACACACCCCTAGGACAGAGACTTCTACAGAGAAAACTCAAGAATTTATAGAACAGCAACAACAACAAAAAAAAACTGTTTTCTGAAATGTTATTGTTTATATAGTGAATTTGTCCTGTATTTCCTTTAGACAGAAGCAATTCTGGGTTAACATTTTTGAGATGGGTGGGTGGCCCCATCCCTCAACTAGGGGATGGGCCTAACCTCTGGAGATGGTCTCTACAGGTTCTCCCTCCCCGTTGTGGGGGTATTTCAGCTCATGTCATCCCTATAGGGTCCTGGGAGCCTCGTGCTTTGCTGACAACTGGGACTTTCTAGTGGCTACCCCCAGTTCCCCACCCCCAACTGCTAGACACCTCTGTTTAATTTCCTGACCCTCTGAACTTCTCTCCCTCCTGTCTCCTCCCACATGTGATCCTGCCCTCCTTTTTCCCTCCCCTTCTTCTCTCCCTCCCAGAACTCAACCCCCCTTGAGTATTTTGTTTCCCCTTCTAAGACTGAAGTATCCATACTTTGGTCTTCCTTCTTCTTGCGCTTCATATGGTCTGTGAGTTGTATCATGGGTATTCTGAACATTTTGTCAAATTTCCACTTATCAGTGAGTACATACCATGTGTGTTCTTTTGTGACTGGGTTACCTCACTTGAGGTGATATTTTCTAGTTCCATCCATTTGCCTGTGAATTTTACAAAGTCATTGTTTTCAATAGCTGAGTATTATTCCATTGTGTAAATGTACCACATTTCTGTATCCATTCCTCTGTTGAGGGACATCTGGGTTGTTTCCAGCTTCTGGCTATTATAAATAAGGCTGCTATGAACATAGTGAATGTATCCTGACTAAATTTACCCTTTTTTCAAATGCCACCTGCTTGATTTCTGCTGAACACAAACTATTAGTGCTAAATTCACCAAGTGTTCCTCGTCATTAAGCACAATGGTTTAGTGTATGTTATACCAGATATAACCTGCTCAAAACCTTAACAGGGAAGGCAGAAGCCCATGGTCTCTCAGTTCATCTGGAGTAGCTCTTGCCTCTGGCTCACCAGGAAGCATTTTTGAGCCACACTTTGTATATTTGGCCATGGCTGCCCTATACTGAGTACATTATGTACAAGTTCAGACCAATAAGGCTGTGTGACTTCAAAGAGTCACAGAAACCACAACAGCATGGATCTGGGACACTCCAGTGACACCATCTGCCCAGTAGGAACCAGTGCCTTTTAGCCTTCTTCTGTGGAAGCTTGCCCACAAGTACTAGAAAGTAATAGTGGTGGTGGGCTGAAGTCTTGACACAGCTTACATCTTTGTGGCTCTGGACAAGTCACATGACTTCTGTTTGAGTACAAGCCTGGGGGGCTTGCAAGACTGAATGGACTACATGCACAGCCACAAGCAGAGCATGGGTCTGGCACGTGGAGGCCCTGTGCTGACAGTATTGCTTTCTTAGGCTCTAAAAATTTCAACAATTTCAGTTGCAGACCTTTCTCGAAATAATGACAGCTTCAACACTTTCAAATGAGACTTGATGCCTTCATTTTTTGTCAGCTGTTCAGCGGGGATGCTGAATTCAGAATAAAGTTGTGGACAAGGGCTTGGTCCCAAGGTGAATATGACTACCTCTCTTGGGTGAGACCCTGCCCAGACCTCAGTGAGAATCCCCTTCTGTATTTTCTCATGTCTGCTGCAATTTTCATTCGCACTAAACCCCAAGGCTTCTGGGAAGAGAGGGAAATAAAGCCCTGGCTGCTATTTCATCTCAAGTGGAAACAGATTCCCAGGCCGAAACCGTAAGACAAGCCGTTCTCTCATCACGCGTTAAAATCTTCACAGATTCGGTGTAGAATAAATTTAGATCAAAGCATTCGTGGGCTAAATAGCTGTACAGCCACCAAATTGAATTAAAATTCAAGGACAAGGCATCTTCACTGGCTGCAGTCTTGTGAAAATTGCCTTTCACCATTTGCCTGCTCATTTCTCTCAGCACAGAATCGCCTTCAGGGTCGAGCTTGGGTCATTTTCTATCATGTATGAATATTTCAAAAACAAGGCTTGAAGTAAGGAGGAGATGCAGATGAAGTAACTGGAGCCTGAGGGAGAAACTGGAACCTGAGGGAGAAGATGAAGCCTGAGGGAGAAGCTGCTGAGACTCCCAAGGGGTTTGCTTTCAGATGGGTTTGGTCATACTTTGCTTTTCCTACAGGAATGGTCTCTTGCTTCCTCAGTGCCAAGAAAGACCCACATTCTAGAATGCCTGCTTACTACAGTCCAGTAAAAATTCTGAAACATAATTTGAACCATGAACCCCCCCCAACCCCCCCCCCTGCCTTTGAACTCGTCCTCCAAATCTGTGAGCACCATCTCTTCAGTGTGATTAGAGTGTCTCTCTTCATAAGTGGCCAAAATCATTTGCTCACTGACCAACTCCTGAGCCGCTTCTACGGGCCTGGCTCCCCACAAGGCACTAGCGATAGAGGCTGTCTCTCTCTTTCAAGTTGGCTATCTCTCTTGCCACTACACAGTCCACAGTGTAGGAAGGATGCAAGCAGGGTGCTAAATGTGAAATTCTGTGCAAAGCATGGCACTCTGGGAGCTCAGGGCAGATGGAGTAAACACATGAGAAGCCAGGATAGAGAGAGGTTGGGATGAACTTGGAGGCTGTGATCCTTGGATGGAGACCAGAAGGAAGGCTGGAGAAATGGATGAAGGAGGGAGACGGCTGGAAACAGGGTCTTGGATGTGACTCACGGCCATATGCCTTGTTCCTCACGGGCTGGATCCTGTTTCTGCTGCACAGTCAGCTTCCTCAGAGAACAAGCCAGATACTCTCGGCACCTTCTTTTGGGGTTTGCTAGGACAAGCAATGTCAGCACTGAGCTGAGAGAACTCCAGCTGCTCTGCAGCCCCACTGGGAAGTCGTTTATACATTTCCATAGACCTTCTGGACATTGCGTTTCTTATTTAGAAGAGTCAATTACAATAGTTGCTGGAGCCAAGCTTTTTCATGGGGATACAACCTCTCATTTAACACCTGCATGTTATTTCCATAAGGATTTTCAGAGTTTCTAAATTTTATATGTATGAGGGTTTTGCCTGCAGAAATGTATGTGTACTATATGCATGTCTGGGGACCACAGAGGTCAGAAGAGAGTCTGGATCCCTTAGAACTGGAGTGAGAGATGGTTGTGAGCTGCCATGCAGATGCTAGGAAATAAACCTGGGTCCTCTGCAAGAGCAGCAACTGTTCTTAACCAGGAAGCCACCTCTCTAATCACTACACAAGGATTTATTTTAATATTACATTAATTACTTAACACCACAAAGCAAACAATGTAAGTCTACAAAACAGCTCACCATGGTAAGTCCTCCTATCTTAGTGTACAGCACACCCTTCCAGACAGTTCTCTTCCATTTTCTCCCTCATACCTTACGTGGGTACTTTACAGTGCAGACATGGTGGCCAGCAACATGCAGGTGCAGTCTAATGGAAGTCACTCACGTGATGAGGACAGATGGGCAGTCAAGGATGTACCTATAAAATCCAGACAGCCCTGCTGCTGTGTATTTGAAACACTGTGGGGCAGCGAAGGCAACAGAGGGGAAAGCATTACCTGAGACGCGGGAGCTGGAAAGCACCGGGAGAAGGCTTTGCTCTGCTCAGTGGGCAAGCAGACCCTGTCCAACATGCTAGCACCATCCTGAAAGGTTGGAATCCAAGAGCTGGGAAGGAGGCAGAGCCCGACTCTAAGATAGAGCTCGTTTATTTTAAATCCATGGCTCAAGCAGAATTATTCTGAATGTGTAGCCAAATCCATCAGTCTTAGGCCAGTGATCTTAGCTGGCCAGAGAGGAAAACCTGTCCCCCTCACTTCAGAAGGTATTTTTATATCCTGGGATATTTGGAGATAAGCCCAGAGTTTTAACCACCCCATAAACACCCAAGGCATTCGCGTTTTCCGTTTGGGCTTTCTAAGGTTCTGAGTGTGATGCTTACAGCTCTGGTCCCAACCTTTGCCATGGTATTAGATCAATGTATTTTAAGGAACCCTGGGAGCTGCTAACTGGAGGCAACAGCAAAGATATGAGAGGATGCTCTTACAGGACACTACTGTGACCACACTGGCCAACTCAGTCCCCATCTGACAAGGCTGAGAGCTTCAAGTCTGAGGCATGCTGGGAGAGAAAAACTGATTGAAAAATATAGTTATAGCTAAGCTTATCCATTGTACTGGATGTGTAGATCAGATGCTGAAGTGGTAATAGGCTCTTTACTTTAATCTAACCTATACAGATAATCTGATTGAGAGCGTTTGAAAAAAAAAAACAAACCAAAAACCAAAAAACAGTGTTTGAAAATCTAACCAATTACATACACAAGTTGAGATCAGTTTTGAAAGAAGTGCTTAAGGTTGAAAAGAAGTATGTTCACGTTGTCAATGTGCTTACAGTGAATTAGGGAGAATTAGACTCTATGATATATTTGTGATTCTCAGTTAAAACATCTGTCAGGTCTGTCAGCACACACCTATAATCTTAGCACTCAGGAGGCGGACTTTAATGAAAACAGGAAAGAAGAAAGAAAAAGTCATGTAAAGCATCTAAGAACACATTAAGAAAGTCAGGTCAAGTTAAGAATTTAGTTTATTGAAAGCACAATAACTATTACATTAATAAAGTGCCAACCTTACTTGTTTTTATCTAGCAAATTACTAGATTGGAAGTTGTGGTGGATGTTAGGAAGAGCTAGCTAAAATGTAACTTTAATAATTTTATTATTATGATGAGAAATACTAAATACTCCATTCACGGTTTAAAATCTCCTCAGTATGACTCGACAGTCAGCTGACCACTTAAGACAAGGTCATGAGACCACGCCAGGGTCTGATTCATCTGGAAGGCCAGGGATGTTTTCCCAGAGAATTTAGCCTGGATTTGAAGAATAGGAAAATCAAGACATCCTTGGGAGGATTGAAAAAGGAAGAGGAGACTACTGAATGGGGAGGGGGCATAACAAGCATGGGGAGGAAGCAGGGGAGGGGGATGAATAGTGACCTGTGGTAACCTCAGTATAGGGGAATGTTTTAAAATGGCAGCCAAAGTCAGCCATAGTGGCACACACCTGGTGTCACAGAACCCAGATGACCAAGACAGGAGGTCTGTAAGTTCAAGTCCAGTGCTTGTGTCATAGTGAGATCTGGTCTCTATACCAATTAATCAAAATAAATAAAACTCCCACCACTCTTGAGAGTCTTGCTCCCTGGAAACCTACAGAGACTTCCTCTGCCCATCTTTAAAAATCATTCCTGAACTCTTAGCTCTTTAATGTATCTTCAAAGGTATTATTATCCTAAGAGGTAACCCCTATGACTCCACGAGGGAAGGGGTCCTGTTTGGCTCACAAGTATCCATGAAGCTTGAAGAATATTTGCACTGATACATTTAACGGGACGATCAATTAGCCCATGGTTTAGCCTAAGAAGGGCCTTGTGAGTCCTGTGAAAGATCTCAGTCTTCAATTTAAGAGCTGGCAGAACGAATGGTTGAGTTGGCTCTTGAAAACCATTAACTACATAGAATAGACAAATGAAGGGGTGGAGAGATGGCACAGTGGTTAAGAGCACTGGCTGTTCTTCCAGAGGTCTGGAGATCAATTCCTAGCAAACACATGGTAGCTTACAACCATCTGTAATGGGATCTGATGCCCTCTTCTGGTGTATCTGAAGACAGAATACAGTGTACTCATATATACATTAAATAAATACATAAATCTAAAAAAAAGAAAAAAAAAAGACAGACAAAAAAGGATGGTCACTTATATGACCACAGTGGGCATGGTAGAAAGTGACTCACAGGCTCGGAAGGCGACACAGCAGGTTTATAGACCAAATGTTCATGTAGGAGAAAGATCAAATTGGTTTTTAGGTTTCTGACTTAGAGAACTGTGTGAGGATAGGGATGCTCATGACTGACAGAGACATCAGAGGTCACTACAAAGGGATGCTCATGAATGACAGCAACATCAGAGGGCACTACACAGAGCATTTTATATATACCAGGATTAAGATACTTAGAACCCCCCTGACAAGGCGGATATGTGGACAGTCAGATCTGTGTGTTAGAGACCATCCATGAGCCACTGAGCATAAAACCGAACCCACCGAATAAAGCAAAGAGCATAGGCAGGAAGCGTGAAATAAAAGGAGCATAAGACTAAACAAGGCAAGGGGGTGGGAGTAAGTCTTCTTCAGTTCCAGAACCTAAGGATGTAACAGAACAGAGATGATGGAGCCATTTAACAGACTGGAAAGGGAGTAGACAGACCGTGCTAAGAAACGCTACTGAGATGTCAAATCCTAGCAAACAGAGATGGCTGCTGTACTTACCACGGCAGTTAGTGGTCATCTGGTCAAGCCAACGACACAACTTGCTATGATCATTAGTTTTGGAACAGGCTGAGGACTAAAATCTTACTGCCAACTTTCATTTCAGGCTAAGTTTGTCTTGAGTCTCCTTGCCAGCAATTGCTTCTGCTTGTACAATGGGTGGGGAGTGCAGACAGGGCATATGTGTTCTTCTAACAATGTTTTCAGGGCTTTTTGAGCCTTGAAAGCCTTGTTCCTTCTGGCAGAAGAAAATGTTTCAATTTGAAGGAAAAGGCTACTGTAGCAGGCAAACTCTGTACTACCAAGTAATCTTTTGAGGTCCAGACTCATGTGTACCAGGCTACTTCCTAACTTACCATATAGTTGAGTCTGACCTTGAACTTCTGATCTCTTCGCCACAACTTCCGGAATGCTGTGTTTACAGGGATGTGCCTGGTTTTAGCAGTGCTGAGTTCCAAACATGCGACCCACATCCTAGGTAAGCATTTTGCCCCACACTAAGTGAGCACTCTGCCAATTCACCTACACGCATAGCCTCTGCAGTCTCTCCCGGAAGGCATGCATTGTGCCTTCTCATCTGTCCATCCCCAGGAAGAGGGCAGAACAGATGCTCACAGACTTGTGGTACAGCCTTCTAGTTACTTGGCTATGGGATTGTCTGGACTTGTGCATAAACTTGAATGATGCCTCTTGTGCTGGTCTTTTTCCTCAAAAGCAAGGTGGGAAGTCCCCTACTCATGGACCATAAAAGTTCACATATCAAAATTAGTTGGAGACATTCATATTTATCAGGCATTAGACAATTTATGGGACTCTCTCACGATGGCTTATGCATTTGGAGTACAATTTGAACTCAGGACATGTTCTGTTTGGCCGGTGAAGGGTGTCTACATGTACATTATATTCATTTATGTTCTACAGTATGCCTCATACCCTCCCTGTTCCCGTCTGAAACTCATATCTCCTGTGTTATCATACCCCTCTAACTTTAAAACTTTCGTGGCTGTAATTTGTATATTCCTTGGAGATGGGGGTCATAATAACTATGTAGAAATAAAAGTTCCCTGCACTAACTTTGCTCCTTTTATTTGAGCAGAACAAAACTGACTTGTAAGTTGGACAGATCAAAGAGCTTTCTTGGAAATTCCACACCACAGAGGGAGGTATAGAAAATAGTCGATTGGCTATAGCTGTAGGTTAACTATGCCGTTGCTTCCAGCTTAACCAGCCATTTATTCATGACCTCCTCAGGTAATGAGAGATGAGCACTTGTACAACCAGGCAAAGCTCAGTTCTTACCATTAAACTCCCTTCTGGTCTGCTGGCCCAACACAGCCTCATCCAATGCATGCTGCCTACACAAATCCCACCCAGCAACTCTCCTCTTTGACATACATACATGCCACCAAGATGTTGATCAAAACCCAGGGCATGGGTACCGTTCAATCACCACCATCCTAGATTTCCCACTCTCCACATCCTGCCTAAGTTATAGTGTCCTCATGACCATGCGTGAGCTCCCGCCATTCCAGCCAAAGGGGGCCACTTAACATTCAGCAGATGGCTGCACGCGGACATTTAAAACCGAGAGAACACAGTGCACCAGGGAGAATGTGAGGACTACTAGGACAATGCCAAGAGTCTGGCTTCTGATCCAGGCTTCTGGTCCAGCCAGCCCCTCATCCCCACCAATTATACATGATATGGTTAAAGCACAGGCCCATGAAGAGGGCATCTATTCCAACTAAATAGCCTGTCTATTAATGCTCCTATAACCGAATCACTGTCTCATTCAACGTGTTTGTCCACAAGCAACACAAAATACCAACACCTGTACAGACTCTTCCAGAGCTCGCTAGTAAGTAATTTAGTGACTCACAAGCTGGCTAAAGTCACGCAGGGAGTATGAATGCATGTCTGTGAGTTTAGTTATTAGCTTAGGAATCAGGCCAAAGGAGGAGGAGAAGCTGAGAATTAAGGTTGCTACCTTCCACCTTATGGATGCACTCACAGCATATGCTCCTGCAAACCCAGGGGGGAATCCATCAGCGTTTCTCTGGCAGCCCATCAATTCCTGGTCTGCCTGAGGTTGGCACAGTGCACTTCTGAGCCATCAATCTCCCCACCTAGACTTCTAGAAATTCTTAGTCAGTGCAGTAATAGGATCTCAAAGTGATCAAAAGCCCGTGGCTGTCAGAATCCTTTGCCTGAGTTCCCTTGAAGATGAAATACTTTAAATCAACCACCTGTAGTATAAGACTCATGAAAGCCATGACTAGACATCTCAAGAGAGTTCATTACAGTCTTAAACCAACAGAGGACTCTTGTTTCTGCTACAGACAACCTCTTACTGACTGCAATTATGATTGACAGCACAAAGGGGAACAATTATTTTCTGAGGCCATCACACAACTCTTAGCACAGGTACAGCCTGGGAGAAGACCTAGCATCAGCCGCAATCGTCCATACCAAGCATGCTTAATTTTATATCCCTCTCATCGTAGGTCAAAAGAATACCTCAGAATTTGATCCTGGGAAATCTGTCAAAAAATAAAAAGTTGGAAATCTCAAATAAGATCACAGCTTACCACGAGCAACTCATTCATCCCTCTAAGATGATAAAACCCGAGACAGTTAAATAAAGCTACAAGAAACACCCCAACTCACCCATGCAGAAGACTCTGGTCCCCAGTGAGGGACCTGGTAATGCTTCTGTCTGTGTAGGGGTTGGTCCTCCAACAAAGTCTGGTTTGAGGAAAGGAATGGATTCTCATTCTGTATAACCACACCTTTGATGTTAATGCCCAGTGCTTGGACAGTTTATACCACCTTCGTAATTGGAGCCAGATGGGTCATTAAAAAAAATCCCTTTATTGGATTTATGTCTTAATTCTTCATATTGTCCCTTATGTCACCATAATAACTGCCCAGTAAGGAACAGTCAGTCATTTCACTAAGGTCAGAAAAGTAAATTTTCCCTTAAAAATACATCTCTCAGAGCTCATTGATTCAGCTGTCGAAATTGTATCTTAACTTCCTTACCTAAAAAGTTATTTCAAATTGTAGTTACCAACCATGTAATGGTATTTTTAACCCTTAATAATCTTAATTTCTTTTACTTAAACTTATTTCTATTTTATTTAAAATATTAGTTTAAACTCACTAATTTAATAAATTAAACTTATTAAAATAAAAATATTTACCATATTTAAATATTTATTTTTTTATTATTGTAAAGTTGTGTGTGAGAATAATTGAGACACCTGATGTGGGTGCTTGGAATTGACCTCAGGGTCTCTAGAAGAGCAGCAGGCGCCCTCAGCTGCTGAGACTAATAACCTTGATTTCTAACGACAGCCTAGGAAGCAAGGAATTTTGAGAGACTTCATACGAATGTTTTATAAACAAACAGAATTCTATAAAGTTGATATTTTCTCATAGCATAAGCCATTTCCTATCTATGGACAAATCCTATAATACACAAAAATGTTCACTAGCAGGACTTACTTATTATCAAGCATTGGCCAGAGAGTCCAGGACTATGGTTGGAGTTAGACAAAAGTCGACAGGCACCACTCCGCTCAGCAGTTTCTCTAGTTACAGAGAAGCAGCACAGGTTCAGTGGACTGGCGGTCTGGTTCGTCAGAGCCGCAGGCATCATTATTGATTCTCTGCAAGCACGTAGTTTTACCATGTGTGCAAATGACTCTCCTATGATGCTCCATGAAGGGGAAACGCTATATGTGTTATCATTAAAAACAAATGGGACCATAGACTGTGTCAGTACATGGATGCAGTGTGTCCTATGTCTAGATGCTGAAATTCTGTGAAATAAACATACTCATTACTTGGGGTTTCCTGTGGACCCAGCCCTTCCATACCACAACGAAAGCAGTGGGTAGCCATTTCTGAATTGGACAACTTATAGTGGACCACCCCAACCAATCAACAAAACAGGGGAGTTCCCACTCACTTCAGCCATGTCTCCCATCTCCAGTGTCTCCTCCAACACAGAACAAGATCAGGATGGTCAAAGAAAAGGCTTAGTGTTTTCACTAAATGACTGGGACATTTTGTAAATAATTGCCAGAAGGCGATGGATCTCGTAGGTTCCAGGGAATTTCCTCTGCCAACTCTTCCTCCATTTTTTCCACCTAGCTTCCTCATTTCTAATAACTGGGATTGCTTGCTCATTCACACTAGCCACTGGAGAGGCTGAGAGATCTCACTCCAAAATACACGAGTTACTTTAACTTTAAAACACAGGAAGGAAGGAAGGAAATGAAAGAATGAAAGAAAGAACGAAAGAAAGAAAACAAGTCAAAAAAGAACTACCACCACCAACAAACACAGCAAAATGCAAATCCATACGATTCTCCAACTCTGTTATTTCACAGCCCACTTGGAGAAGTTCATTTCTGAGAAATCCGAGAAATCTGCAACATTAACTGTTATCATAAGAAAGGTGGCTTCACCACACCCCAGCAGGCCTTGTCACAAGTTATTCACCTCTTTGAAAACAAAACAAAAACAAAAACAGGACTCTGAGGATCTTTACCTCACTCCCAGCTCACCTCAGTAAGCGATGACACCAGGCCAAAGGACCCTACCCCCTTTTCTTGACTGACTGGCTCTAAATCAGGTTTTACATCTAAAACTTATGGATAGTCTAGGAGGAAGAGGAGGAGGAATAAGAGGAAGAGGAGGAGGGAGAAGGGACAGGAAAGGAGAAGAGGAGGAAAAAGAGGGGAAGGAGGAGAGGGGAGAATGGGGAGGGGTAAGGGGACAGGAAGGAACAGGGGAAG
>NC_034605.1:59826078-59832542 GCF_900095145.1 Mus pahari | reverse complement strand
GAGGGGGAGGGGAGAGGAGAGGGGGAGGGAAAAGGAGAGGGGAAGAGGAGGAGGAAGAAGAAATAAATAATAATAATAATAATAATAATTGTGGTTAGGATAAAGTAGGCAAAAGTGAGCATGGGCCCCAAATCCAAAATGCTTTTTCTGTTGTAAGAAGCCCTCCCTCATCAAAAAGAGACAAATCAGGACCTAAATGGAGACTCTGCAGTGAAGATGGCCATTTTCCAATCTACTCGGTCATCTTTCAACTTAATTACCGAGTCTGGAGCAGAGTTCCCTAGCAAATGAGGAGAGGAGAGTGTCTTCCAGGCAGCAATCAGACTCTCTGCATGTCGTTCTGAGGTGCCCATCTTAACCAAGACACACACACACACACACACACACACACACACACACACACACACACACGCAACCGAGAAGCAGCGGCAGCCCTCCATCTGAGCCTCGGATGTCCTTAGGCAACTCTTTCCCCACCCACTTAGCCTTTCAAGGCTTTCTGAGCTCAGCCTCATAGGTTGTGCGAGGTCTTTGGCTCTGTTCGAACATGCTCTACAAATGTAAATAGTTGTATCCAAACCAAATCATCCTTACTGGGGCTACATAATTCCAAATCATTCTTGTTAAGTTTTACCCATTTCCCTGAAAGAAGTATAGATTCTGGTAGTTCTTATAAATGAAGTTGGCCAGAATCCAGACAGACTTAGTCTACTCCATCTAACAAGGCAGCACCTACAAACCCCTCTTACAAGACAAACTGACCCTGGGCACTGCCACAAGTTTGTGACTCTTGAAGATGAACAAACTAACTCTTGATGGCAGAGTGTCATATGAGCTGGGTCCAAACAAACCCATAGTTTACCAACAACCAGCACCATTACCAACCTATTGAACCCAATCACCAGTCTTTTGTTGGCCAGGTAAGAGTTCTGGCGAAATGCTGTATCTGAGGTCAGAGGCTAGCCTGCTGCCCCAGTCCAGGGCCCACTGAACTAAGCCAAGTTTGTGTCTGACCCAGTAAGACCCCTGAGACCTCCCAATTGGGTTTTGTCCCATCTCAATCATCTATTCACCAAACATGGTATGGAATAAGACTTCTGCTGAAACAAACCCAGACATCTCAAGTCAAAAATCCACAAAGCTTCAAAATCCGGGAGGGAGCTTCCCCACCATTCCAGATGCAGTAGCTGACAATACATGTCCTTACCTGGTTACCAGGTAGATGCTCCTGAACCACCAAGCTCTTCATTGGCTCTTCTGCCCACATAGAAAGGAAAGATACCATATACCAATTAAATTTAGAAAAGTTTCAGAGAAAACAAAACAAAATCTAACTTGCAACTTGGGCATCTTATAGCATTTCAGGATGACAGAAACAAGGCACGCATATGCACACACACACCAAACAAAAAAACAACTTAATTGGCCACAGGCTCTTCAGTCAGCAAGTTGATTTCAGCTTACAGTTAGCTACTCAGAGTCTATTCAGTTCACTGGCTACAGAGCTTTCTACAGCCAACTAAAGCCGAAACTGTGATTAACCCTGCACAGGGCTGGTCTGTCATTCACCCTAGTGGTGCTGAGTTTGTGACAGATGTAGGGGAGAACCACCTCTCCAGGGACATGGGGCAGGTTAAGAAATCCCTGTTAGTGTTGTTATCTTCTTAAAGTTTATATTGCAAGTATTCTTCTCAGTTTGCATTTTTTTCCTGCAAGTAAGTGAAGGCAGGGGGGGAGGGGATATCTGACGCCCCAATTGGCGGTAACAGACTGACTTTAGCGAAAAGCTGTAGCAAGCTACCTTCTACAGCAAACGGAGACCCACAAACAACTGTGGGAACACTGGGGCTGATTCTTCTGGCTCCTAAGTGAAACTTCTTAGTGCTGTGACTAACACACCTGACAAAACCAAATCTAAGGAAAATGTTTGCTCTTGCTTTCTGTCGCTGTGTTAAAAATCACTGACCAAAAGCAACGCGGGGAAGAAAAGGTTTGCTTTACTTACAGCTTCTAGTGCACCATGAAGGGAAGGCAGGCCTGGAAACTGAAGGCAGGGATTGAAACAGAGAACACAGAAGGACAGCACTCACTGGCTTGTTCCCCAGGCTTGCTCAGCCGGCTTTCTTATAAGGACAACCCAGGACCACCTGCCCCGTGAACTGGGCCCTCCCACATCGATCTTAAATCAAGACTTGTCTACTGGTCAGTCTGATGAAGGCATTTTCTCAGGTGAGGCTCCTTTCCCAGATGACCCTGGTCCGTGTTGACAGAACACCAACCAGCCACAAACTGTCATCATAAGCTCCAGCTGTTCACTTGACGCGGGCCTAGAGCCACCTGGGAGAAGAGACCTTGATCTGAAGAGTTGCTGAGATCAGATTGGTAAGTGGCCATGTTTGTGAAGGTGATTGACACCCGAGGGTACAGCCCACTGTGGGCGGTGCCATCCCTAGGCAGGAAGCAAGCCAGTAAGCAGCGTTGCTATGGGGTCTCTGCTTCAGTTCCCAGCTGTAGCTCCTGCCTTGGCTTCCCTCAGTGATGGACTGTAACCTGTATAATGAAATAAGTTGTTTTGGGTCAGTGTTTATCACAATGGAGAAGCAAACTAGACAACACACACACACACACACACACACACACACACACAGAGGCATGTGTGAGTCTAGATCACTCCTAGGTGAGTCTAGATGCTGTCAAGCTGACAGCGTTAATGTGTACGCTCCTGGAGTGTCAGGCCCTACCTGGTCTGTTTAAACTAGACATTTTCCAGTCACAAACCTCAGTGAACTCAAGATGATTCTTCAACCATCACAGAATGGACCTTCTCCCCTCCACACAATGTAATCCTAAAAAAGCAGGTTAACAAGAACAGTCAGGCAGAAAGGGGGTGGAGGGGAGATGGCTAGTCTTATATCAACTTGACATAAGCTAGAGATGTCTGAAAAAGGAAAACCTTAATTGAGAATATGTCTCCATAAGATCCAGCTGTAAGGCGTGGTCATTATTAGTGATTGATGGGGAGGGCCCAGCCCATTGTCGGTGGGGCCACCCTGGGCAGTGGTTCTGGGTTCTTCCAAAAGGCAGGCTGAGCAAATTGTACTTCAATAAGCAAACAGTACTCCGCCCTGGCCTCTGTATCAGATCCTGTCCTGGTTGAGATCCTGTCCTAAGTTCCTTCGATGATAAACAGTGACGTGGAAGTATAAGCTAAATTAACCCTTTCCTCTCCAAATTGCTTTGTGGTCATGGTGCTCCATCCCAGCAGTAGAAACCCTCCAGGTGGAGAAAAATTGAATTTGAGAGAATAAAAGAAATAAAACTAATTAACCCTATGGGCCCTGGTCATTATGGGGAGTTCCAGGGGACAGTTGAGTCTTCAGGGCCAGGGGTCCCAGATCCCAGGCTGACAACAGTAATACTGACCATTGTCCAGAGTCATGGCGTGGGAACACCAAGTTTCTTCTAGCTACTGAAACCCCAGGAACTCTGTTTGAAGAAGAACCATCCCCACCCATCAGAGATGCAAAACAGACAGGCACTGCCCAGAGATTCAGGCTCACGCGACCTCGCACAGTGACTTTGTAAAAGTCGTTTGTAAAGTTTATTGAATTTGTTCTTTGATGTTTCCATACAGGTACAAAAGGCACCCTACTTACTCCTGGCCCCGGCCCTACTACCCCAAATCCTTTCCCACACTCATATCCTTTTGGTTTGTTCTGTGACTCGGTGGCTTTTGTTATTGCTGTTGGTTGTTGTTTTGAGACAGGGTCACCCTAGGTAGCCCAGGCTAGCCTCAAACTCCTAGTTTTCCAGCCCAAGCCCCCAGATTACTGCCATTTTAGGTCACTGTATCTCACCCCACATTATTTGATTTTATAATGAAAATCACCTCCCTATTTAATCACACAGCATTGGGGATAGTGAATTCCCTACCAGAGCCAGGGATTAAGTTCTAGGAAAAAACAGAAACAAAAAAAAAAAAAACTTTTTCTAAAAAGGGAACCCTGAAAACCTTTAGTGTGGATGAAGCACAAGTTACTCAGACATGCCCCTGCACTGGAAGCTGTTGGGCTTTGAGGACACGAAGGGACCTTTTAACAGGTCCGTAAAGCTGTGAGCTTGCCCACTAGCACCGTGGGAAGCTACCGTTTTACTTATTTTTCCCAGTTTTACACTGCATTTGGGGCCTTTTAAGACATGATTGATGGGAAATTCTTGCTGCTGCTGTTGGTAAGCCAGTCAGAGTTTGTATTTGTCTTATCACTTAACATTAAAAGGCAAGTCAATCAGGGACTGGGGACACGGTGTGAGAGACTGTCCTTATTCCATCACGCTGCAATAAAACAGATAAGGTTCCAGGGACAGACTCCCCCGCTCTTTGAAGAGATTTCTCCCAACCTGTGGCTATAACGACAGCCTCTGTCCCAGCATCTCAGGAAACTGGCCAAAGTCATTTCTTTTTGTGTCGTCTGTTACAATGCCTTGAACAGTTAGATATTGAAACACACACAGTCTAGATGAAAGGAAACATCCGAATTGTATCACAATGCCCGGGTAGCAATTATTGCCAGCGAGGGCATTTACAAGAAAGTGCCGATCTTAGAATTCTTCTTGGCAGGAAAAAAAAATGACATAAAACCTTCTGCCAGAGTTCTTTCCTGTTTTAATATCATAAATGGAGATAAAGCTTTTGAAAGGCTGCAAGCAGGAGCTTTTCCAAACAGCCCTGCAAATCCTCCTGCGATTCTCACTGGTAGCTCTTCTGAATTTTTTTTCATTCTGGCTTTAAGACAGGGATTTCTCTGTGTAACAGAGCCCTGGCTACCCTGGAGCTTGCTCTGTAGACCTCGAACCTACAGAGATCTACCTACTTCTGCCTCCCATGTACCGGAATTAAAAGTATGCACTACCAACCCCTGCTTCTTGTTAATTTCTTAATTGGTTCCACACGGGGACATTTCTATTGTCTGGGTTTGACTCACAGCACATGACAAGGTGTGTGGTAGTTCTTCATTGCTTTGATTCAAAAATTGACAAACAAACGAAAACTATAAACGACCTCGTTTTCTTACTGCGTAGCTACTTGCGGGGTGAAGGGAAACCATCCTGAGGTAAGATTTGGTGTGTTAGAAATCAGCACATCCTGAAGCAGGTGGAAGTTTATATTTAGCAAATCATTTGAAGATGATTTTGCTACTCTGAGGGCTGTGTGGGCCAGGAAATCCTTAAGATACAGGCAGTGTAGACACTCATCTGCTGTTGTCATGGGCGATACTAAGATACAGGCAGTGTAGACACTCATCTGATGCTGTCATGGGTGATGTGCGTTAGGATGCTACCTCGTCTACTACTCGCCCAGCTCTCAACCCCTAGCCCCACCCCAAATCTTCACAAACTGTTATGAGTATTTAAGGCACCTGCTGAGAAGAGAGGCCTTTAGACCAAGTCATGTTTAGACAAACGTGGCACTGACATGAACAGTCAACATAAGTCAAGATGGCTAACACTGGACATAAGACAGTAAGTGAGTGAGTGTGTGTGTGTGTGGGGGGGTATGAGTCAGCATAAAATGGCTGGCACTGTTGCCCAGGAAACCCCAGGAAGCAGTGATGTAATCTGTTACATAACTCTTTTCGACAGAGTACCACTTTTCTTAGGTTCTCTATAAATGCAGCCTTGAGGTCAGAGGCCTTCCCCATGGCCAGCCTACCTGTGTATGTGTCTGTCTATGAGCCTGTGTGCCTGTGCCTGCCTCTGTATAGGTCCTGTGGAGGCCTTTACCCAGAGCTAGTAAAGTGTGTCTTAAGTCTATGTTCTCTTCAACTCCCTGCCTCCCATGACCCTTCACCTCCCATGACCTTTGACCTTGCTTAGCCTCAGAGCATCTTACAGTGCCCCCAAATACCTTTTGAGTTTTTGCTGACTAGATGCTTCCTAAAGGATAAAACAACAGGGCCAAAACTCACGTGCCGGCCAGGTCAGAGGTGGGTTGCTTAGACAATTTTGCATCACTGTACTAAATGAGAGGCTGTGTGGTTTAGGTCATGGTCTTAGCAGTTTTGCTCCATGGTTCATCAACACTGCACTGGGGCCTGTGGCTGCACATCATGGATAGTGTGTGGCCAAGCAAAGCTGCCACGGGAGCAGGAAGTGAAGAGGAGGGAAGGAGAAAAATGGAGCACACCCCCAATGTCTTCCAGATCTCCTGGGAGGCCCCACCTCTTAAAGGATTGGCTTTTCAATAGTCCCTCAGGCTGCAGATGTTGGCTTAAAATGTTCCCAGACTGGAACATTATCAGTGGGCGATTTCTATAGCCAACATGTACGAACTGGTGCTTAGTAGAAATCCACCTAATCCCAGACTCCGGAGGCAGAGGCAGGCGGATTTCTGAGTTCGAGGCCAGCCTGGTCTACAAAGTGAGTTCCAGGACAGCCAGGGCTACACAGAGAAACCCTGTCTTGAA
>NC_034605.1:59806990-59826020 GCF_900095145.1 Mus pahari | reverse complement strand
AAAAAAAAAAAAAAAAAAAGAAAAGAAAAGAAAAGAAAAGAAAAGAAATCCACCTGCTTACATTTGCTGAAATGGTTGTGCGATGGTTCCTGTGTCTTCACTAACACTTCATTTAGCAGTTGTTGACATTTTCTGGTAGATCAGGCTCCAGTCACACCTGTGAGGGAGCATCTTGATTAGGTTATGGAGGTGTGCAGTAAACGCATGCAGTGCCACTCTCTGGGCTTGGGTCCTGTACAGACAAGCATGTCAACCCCCGTTCCTCGGTGCTTCCTGTCTGCAGGTGCAATGTGACCAGCTCCCTCAAGCTCTCGCCTTGATCTGTGGATCAAAATGCACTTTGTTTTTCTGTCCTCCGAGTTGCTCTCATCAGAGTCTTTTATCTTTTATCACAGTGTCAGGAGAAGGTGAAGACTCAGACCTGTGAGAAAAGTAACTTGTCTGATTCGCCCACCATAGTGATCTTAAACCCCCTTAATCAGGGGTGTTTTAATCAATGAGCGATATCTTTAAGTTCTGGAATATTTCATGACAAAGCTCCCAGGAGACTTGCATTCTACAGGTAAGCTAGCTGCTCTCTATCACCAGACCATACTTAAAAGGAAGTGACGTGCATCAGCTGCTAATTTATGCCAAGCAAGGACAGGGAGAATCACAGCATCCTGCATACTGTTGGGAAGGAGCCAAGGTCAGCAGAGGGCTAGACAAAGAGAAGACAGGATGCCTTTAGGACCCCAGCCCTTCAGGGGGAGCAATGGGTCCCCAGGACAGAAGCCATAGCTCCTTCAAGGCCCAGGCTCCAGCATTAGACTGGGCCTTGAGAAGTCTGATCCTAGACAAAGACACAGAACTATTGTCCTCTTTTTCCTGTCATCAGGGCCTCTGAGAAAGCCCTGGATTTGTGTGGCTCCCAACATCCTGGAACTGGAGTTGCTGGAGAGTAGTTGCAAGTCACCAGGAGGGTGCTGGGAACCAAATATGGATGGTTATTCTGTAAGAGCAGCAAGTGCTCCTAACTGAGAATCTTCTCTTCCTAACGTGTAGGATCATTTTAGGGACATTTGAGTAGTTTCCTATTAAAGTTAAGCAGACAGTTAGCACATGGCCGAGATATTTGCCTAAGAGCTGAGCACACTGATGGCTATAAACACTCTTAACATGTAGAAATTAAAGGGAATAAGAGAAATTTGTTAAAAAGACAAAAGAAAGATAAATTTCATGATACATATTATTACTCATATATTAAAAGTAATAATGGAATATACACGTCTTTTTGTGTTATTCCAGGCAAGTAGCAGATGATTAACTAACTTAACTATGGTGGTAGAAATCAGTCATTGACTTGATGGTTTGTATATGCTCTGCCCATGGAGTGGCACTATTAGAAGGTGTGGCCCTGTTCTAGTAGGCGTGGCCTTGCTGGAGTAGGTGTGTCAGTATGGGTGTGGGCTTTAAGACCCTCATCCTAGCTGCCTGGAAGCCAGTCTTCTCCTAGCAGCCTTCAGATGAAGATGTAGAACTCTCAGCTCCTCCTGCACCATGCCTGCCTGGATGCTGCCATGTTCCCTCCTTGATTGATAATGGATTGAACCTCTGAACCTGTAAGCCAGCCCCAGTTATAAGAGTTGCTTTGGTCATGGTGTCTCTTCACAGCAGTAAAACCCTAACGAAGACATTGCCTCTGGTGTTGGTGTGATCTTTAAAAATCAACATATTGAGGGACATTTACACTATCCCCTCTAGGGTTCAGCAAACATCTCAGAAGAGGGAGCAGAAAGAATACAAGAACTGGAGAGAGAGAGGTGGGGGGTGGAGAGAGAGCTAGCTGTGAAATGCTGTCTATGGGCATGACACAGCCATCGAAGTCATGAGCTCATTCATAGCAGCTCAGTTGCCTACACTGGGCCTATATGAAACTCTACCTGTCAAGTGCCAGTCACAGATGGGGTAGAGGCTCATAGAGCCCTAACTCCCCTCCCTCCATTGAACTATTGACCACCTAAGGATTCATCAAAGGGAACCATCATCATCAAGTGTGAGCCTCGCAGACGCTTCTGTACCGTGGTCACATGGACAGCTTGTGTTACCCAGTGGTTCACAGAACGAAAGGACAGGAATGTGGGAAAGGCCCTTAGGGAGAGTGGGGTACGGAAGGAGGAGGAGTGGTATAGATGGTGGGGAGCCCGATAGTCAGAATGTATTATACTCATGCACGAAATTGTCAAAGAATGCAGCTAATCAATATCAGTATCAAAGCTGACTGGAAAAGTTCATGGGAAGAATTTCCAGATTCATGGCGATAGTCTGCTCTTTGTTTTGACCGGGGGTTACATCGTTGTACACAAGTGCCTGACGCAGTCAGAACCGCCCCTCAGGGCTTGTGCATTTCATTGGTTAGAAGTCATACCTCTGTTTTCTGATGAAACAGAATGAGGGGTTCTGTGTGTTTGCTTTTCTCTTTTCTCTTTTCTTTTTGAAATTATAATTACATAATTTCTGCTTTCCCTTCCCCACATCAAACCCTCCCAGATACCCTACCTTGGCCTTTTTCAAATTCATGGTCTCATTTTTTCATTGCCTTATTAATTTCATTAATTTCAATAATTAATACACACATCAATGATAAATATGTGATGTCTGTTTTCAGCACTGACCATTTGGCATCTAATAATAATAATAATAATAATAATAATAATAATAAATAATCCTTCTGCTCTTTCCCCAGAAGACCACCCCTTCCACTCCAGCATTCCTCAGTTGCCTGCAGTTCTTTGTGTCTTGCGTGACCGAGGCCTCCAGATCTTTCCCCATCCACTCTGGCATGTCCATTGGAGTCCTCCTTGTTCAGCTTAAGTCTGGGTGTTCCTGTTACTGAGATGTTGTGGGTATAGCTCCTGGCATGCCTAGCAAACACAATATCACAGCAAACTCCGTGATCTTCTAGCTCTTAACAAACCTTTTTTACCTCCTGTTGGGAAATGCTTCCTGAGCCTTGGGTATGGGAGTGTGCTGTAGATGTAGCTATCAGAACTAAGATCCACAACTCTGCCTTCTGATTGCTTGCGCTTTCCTGTAATGGTCTCTGTTGTAAAGAGAAGTCTCCTTGATGAGGAGTCAGGACTATACTTACCTGTGGGTATAAGAACAAATGTTTAGGGTGTAGTTAGGAATAACGGTGGCTTAGCAAAGTGGTAGTTATACATTCCCCTTAAGGATCTAGGACTTCCCTAGCACTGAGTAGGTGGCTAGGTTTCTTTCTTACTGAATGGATTTTAAGTCCAATTAGCAAGCCATTTCTTACCTCCAAGATATATGTGTCATTTCTGCCCTTAAGGTTAAACATCTGTTGTTTCCTAACAAAATGGTACCCTGACAGAGATGTTTGCTTTAATTAGGGTTTTACTGCTGTGCCCAGACACCATGACCAAGACAACTCTTATAAGAACATCATTTAATTAGGGCTGGCTTACAGGTTCAATAGTTCAGTCCATTATCATTAAGGTGGGAACATGGCAGCATCCAGGCAGGCATGGTACAAGAGGAGCTAAGAGTTCTACATCTTCATCTGAAGGCTGCTAGCAGAATACTCACTTCCAGGCAGCTAAGACTAGGGTCTTAAAGCCCACACCCACAGTGACACGCCCACTCCAACAAGGCCACACCTCCTAATAGTGCCACTCCCTGGCCAGAGCATATGCAAACCATCACAACGTCTTTATTAAATTAAGATTACAAAGGCCCCAGAGCACATAGCAATAAACAGTACCAGTCTTTGCCATCACTGAGTTTGACATGGAGGTAACACACAGATAGCACACAGCAGGACCACGGAAATGTAATGCCACACAGCTGTGAGAATAGACAGGGTGGACCTTCGTATCTCACATAGAAGAATCACCAAGTTCCATGATGAACTGAAGAAGAGCTGAAGGCAGAGGACAGAGCGGGATGAACTTCACGCATCACGTGACGGCAGCCTAGACCACGATGTTTTGTAAAAGCAGCAAGAAAACAGAGAACACCTCTGGGCAGTCTGGAGAGGGTAGGCGGCTGGGACACACGCGTGTATTTCAGACACTCCTAATCTTTAATAGTTTTTTAACCCTATATAATATGAACTTTAAAATTAAAACAAAAATAAACATCAGATAAACAGTAAAAAATGGAGATATTCCTTCTGCTTGAGGAGGGAAAAAAGTGGGTGATGGATGCTTTTGTGGGAACATGGTTCAAGTAGAAAAAAACTCATGGTTAAGAGGCTAGAATCTCCAGCTTGGGTGGAACCTAACAATCAAACCAGTTGTGCTGGCTTAATCACTTTGGCCAAGGGACCACCTCTAGGAAGGTGGCCTTGCTTTAAACCATATCAGAGACAGGCAGAATAATTATTCCTTTGATGCAATGCTATCCTTTCCCTTCCCAGAACCCCACCTCTATGACAGAAGGCCATGGTCCACAGGCTTCTCCGGGTTACTTAGAAATGGCTTCCCCTTGCGTCTATCTCTTCTCTAAGCATGCTTTCTGGTTCCCCCGCATCATTTTGGGCTCGGTTATGGTTTCTCTACACTCTCCTTCCAGAACAAATGGCTGCCTGTCTTCCGTGGGTCTGACCTCCCGCACGTTATGTGGCTGGCGTGGCTTGTTTCTTCGTTCCCTCCATTCTCCTGCTCTGGGCAGCAACTGAAGTTGACGGGCTGCCTGCCCTGTGCTTTCCCTTTTAAACTAATAACATTGTTCTTGTACTTCCCTTTGAGCCTACTTATCAATGCTTTTACTAAGGACACCAAGAACCTCCATTCCGCCCATATCAGGATGAGCACCAGAGCTGGATCGCAGAGAATGTGGAAGCAGTGGACCAATGAGGGGGAGGCATTGAAGAGGGTAGGAGACAAAAGGAATACCACACTGCTTTCTTTCTGTACCACAAATGCAGTTGGGTGCTCCCCTTCGGTCCCAAGGCTGATGAGCAAGTGTGTGCGCCTTCCCTGGGAACAGGCTATCTATCTTCCTCGGGAACAGCCTGTATTTGGAATGAATTGCATGTTCCAGTGGAAAAGCTTGCTGCAGGTTAACAGTTCGTTACTTTTTGGCACCTGAGGTAGAGACAAATAATCTCCCAGCTGCTCTTAAATTACTTCTCAATACACAGTGCACCTCCCAGTGTTTGATGGCCATGCCTCCTACACCAACTTCACTGTGGCTCACCCACGGAACAAGGGTATCTCGGAGGGGGACCTTCTCTGTCCTGCAGTCTGCACCTCTCTTTCACCATGTCCTAAATCCAGGTCTCTCCAATTTTTGCAGATGCATACCTTCCTCCTCCCTCCACACTACCTCACCTGCTCCTCCCTCCTCCCTCCACACCCCTCACCTGCTCCTCCCTCCTCCCTCCACACCACCTCATCTGTTCCTCCCTCCTCCCTCCACACCCCTCATCTGCTCCTCCCTCCACACCATCTCATCTGTTCTTATAAGTTTTATTACACCAAAAGTTTCTGAGCTTTTTCAGTATGGACCATGTCTGATTTCCCACACCAATGTGTATTTCTTCTGTCTCTTTCTTGATCCTTTCAATCCAATTTCAAGATGGTGCATTTGCCCTAAGCACAACTCACTGCCTTTTCGAGATGCTAGGGCTGAGAGTAATTTACTCCCTGGCACGGAACTGCACAGGGGAGCCCTTGAGCAGACTGGTGCTTAGGCTTCTGGCTAAGTCTCCCCTCTGTATGTGCTGTGAGGGAAAGGAGGGGATGTTGGCGGTGAACAGACAGGGTTCTACACCCAGCTCTACCACACTTCCAGACAGCAAATGAAACTTTCTGTGTCTCAGCTTCCTCTTCTGCAAAATGGGCATGTTACTGGCATCTCTCTCCTGGAGTAGTTGTGAGTCTAAGGAGAGGTAGTGCCTGCCTCGAAGCCTCTGTGTGCACTTGGCAGTCAGTAACTGCTCCATAACGTTTAAACAAACTCTCCCAATCTTCTACCAGTGCTGCCTCATAGGAAGGAAGGAAAGAAGGAAGGAAAGAAGGAAGGGAGGGAGGGAGGGAGGGAGGGAGGGAGGGAAGAAGAGAGGAAGGGAGGAAGGAAACTGCATAGTACAGTTGTACTTGATCTAATTCTAAAGCAGTTTTAAAAAGCAAAACAAACAAACAAACCTGAAAGAAGAGATCCTACCTGTCCCGACACGCTTTCTAGAGAGCTAGAAATCCTAAGGCGTCTAACACTCATTTCCACACTAGGAAGTGAAATTCTATTTCATCAAAATTTCACAAAGAGCCACGGTCCAGTGCAAAGGAGACTATGTCCTCAGGTCACGGTGCCGTGGGTTCCTCCTAATAAGTGAGAAGCTTTCTAGCCCCCTAAGCCTGGCACCTAAGGCGGGGACTACGGATCACGAGGGGCCACTGGTGGGACTTAAGCAGATTTACAGTGACTCATTATTGCAGGAGTTACCGAGCCAAGATTAAGGCAAGCCTCTCTCTCAAGAGCATTCTGCAGTAATCGGTGGGGAAAGCCTTTCCCTTTTTAATCTAATGAGAAATGATTTAAGCCGGAGAATGTCTAGACAATAAATCAGGCAGCTTTGGGGCTATACTGGAAGGATCTTTTGGTAACGGGGCAAAAGGAATTACATAGCAGAACAAGACTAGTTAGACTGAGAAAGATGCTTGGAGTATTGAACTCTGGCCATGGGTCACCTCTGACTCTGCCCCTCCCCAGCATTTTCTGTCCACTGAAGTCTGCCTGAATCTCAGGTAGAGTCAGCAGCAGGCTGGGAATGCACCTGTGTGGCTTAGGGTCTTCTCACACATCCCTGCATCACAGCCACAGGACTTCGGAGCATATGTTGATAGTGCCACAAGCCCTTACTGTGTCTCTTCTACCTGAATGCTCCAGGTGACCCCTCTTTAAGCATGAGCACACGTGTTTATAGTAGTATTCCTCAGTTTTCTTTCACACTTAAAACTAACAACATTTTGGTATTAAATAAGATTATGTGTGACCGTTAGAATGTCCTCCTTTAACTGGACCGGAAACGTGATGAGGGCAAGGATTCTGCTGCCATAACGGCTGGTGTTTTCTTCATGTTCGCGCAGGCACGGGTTCAACAGATGCTCACCACGTGAAGAACAGATTGGCAGCCCCTCTCAACATCAGAGCTTGGCAATGCATACCCAATTAACATGGAGACACGAGCGGCTGAATCCCCACATTCTCTCTTCTTGGATTATATATTCACAATTGAAATGGCTGCGTGTAATTCCTGCTTGACCTCATTTTGTAAGCTTTCATTTCTTCATTATTACTGTGTCAGTCTATGGTGTGTGTAGGTGAGCCCAAGTGCACACGTGTAAAGGCACATGCATGCACAGAGGTCAGAGGATAACTTTCAGGAGTCAGTTCCCCACTCCCACCGTGGGTTCCGGAGATCAAACGCAAGTCACTGGCTTGGGCAGCAAGTGATTTTAAAATGACAGTGACGATGACAACAACGATCATGGTGATTTGTGTGTGTTTTAATGACGATGACAACAACGATCATGGTGATTTGTGTGTGTTTTACTTGCATGTACATGTGTACATGCATCACAGGCGTGCACTTTTGGCAGAAGCCATCAGATCCCATAGAACTGGAGTTAGGGATGGTTTTGAGCCACTGGGTGGATGCTAGGAATCGAACCTGTGTCCTCTGGAAGAGCAATTAAGACTTTTAACAATGGAGACATCTCTTGATTCTCAAGCATAAAGGGCTTTTGCCTAAGCTTTCTCACTGGCTTCCACTTTTTAACTTCAATTTTTGCCAATTTTATACATGTATACAATGTATTGTGAACATGTGTAGCTCCCTGCCCCTTTTCTCCCCACTCACCGCACACACATACACACACATACATACATGAACTCATTCACCTATATACATACACTCACCCCACACACATACACACACATATATATATATGATTTGATTATATAATGGTGTGCTACTCATTGATTGATTGATTGACTGATTGATTTTAAGATGGGGCCACAGCATGTAGCACAGATTATCTTCAAACCAATTACCTACCTGCCTCAGCCTCATAACCATGAGAATTATAGATGTACATCCATCTAGCATGGGAATTACACATGTGCATCTCCATATCACTGTAACTACAGATGTGCATCTCTATATCATTGGAATTACAGACGTATATCTCGATATCACAGGAATTACAAGTATGTATCCCTAGAGCACAGGAATTACAGATGTGCATGGGAATTACAGATGTGCATCCCTATACCTGGCTCTCGCATACTATTTTTACATACCAGCTTGGTGAAAACTTGTCCTCCATATTTTTGTTGCTTACTTTAATGTGTTCCCTGAATGAGACAGGAGTCCAGACCCTTTCCAGCTTCTTAGAGCTCCCTCTTCTGTAGCCTTCTCCAGTCTTTCCAAAATGGGAGCCTTGCTTCCCAGGGTGTCCTGGCTCTGCCCCCTTCCTCATTTTGCCTTTCTTTGTCCCTGCACCCCTGGCTTAATCAGTGTCACCAGCTCCACCCAGAATGAGAGAAAGAAAACTCTCCCTGTGTCAGCCGCTGTTCTCGGTGGCCCTGTATTGCCTACTACTGGGATTCGGTTGACTGACTGAGGATCCATTCTCAGCTCTGGAGGAGGCCATATGTTGTCTCAATCACATTCCCAGCAGAAATGCAAGCACTAGGCCATCCCGTGGCATTTGGTACCTTGCCCTCATAAGCTCACATTTTAAGGTGTTGGTCTACACTGGGGATCTACTCGAGGATAGCAGAGACTCTGTGGCTCTGCCTTCCAGAGCTCGATCCAGCATGTGTGGTGTTAAGTTTGCTGGTGTGATACATCATTGTTGTTGTTGTCATCATTGTTGTTGATGTTTTGGTTTTTCAAGACTGGGTTTCTCTGTATAGCCCTGGCTGTCCTGGAACTCTCTCAGTAGACTAGGCTGACCTCAAACTCAAAGATCCACCTGCCTCCCACTCCCAGGTACTGGAATTACAGGAGTGTGGCAAAAGCGTTTACATTTCCAATGGTACTATCATTTTATCATGAAAATAATACATGCTACTTAAGAACCTCAGAAAGCTCAGAAGGTATATAGACCACAACGAAAAGCAACCATAATCCACAGCAACATAGAAAACTGAGAGTGTAGTGTATTTCGGTCCTTTGTAAGCAAACATAAGTGCGTGATTATATATAAATACTGTATAATATTACATACATATAATTTGGTAATAAGCTTTGTATATTTTTATAATGAACATGTTATGCTTTTCCCATATCCCCAATTACTTATAAGCTTGATTTGGGCAATTAAGAGCATGCATTTGTCCAAATGTTTAAGATTTTCTAAAATAAAGGGAATTGTCTACCTAGAAAGAGAAATATCTTTTCCTTAGAACATGCAAAAATACAAAAACTAAATATATTTTTAAAAAATTTAAACTAAACAATATAAATAAAAGAACCTTTGGCTTAAAAGTGAACACTTATGAAATAATATAACATACACAAAATGTAAAACCTTCCTTAAGATTCAGTGCAGGTACTCCCATAGCAGGCAGCAAGGACCAGGAACTCATATCCTCTGCTGCCGATACTGATGAGCGATAAGACAGGCAGGATCCAAAGGCCAAGACAAGGAAGCTCCGCCTTCTCCAGCATCGCCTACCAACAGAGTGAGAACCAAACCCTGGAAACACCACCGGGGAGCCCCGGACTGCTGACGAAGACCATACACAGGGCCAGATGGGCTCAGGTGCTCTCCTAGGCTTCGCTCTGGGGAGGAGCTTTCTGTCCTTCATAAGCTCTTTCTACTTCGTGCCTTACTTAGAAGACATGGCTTTTTTGGTTTTTTTCTTCATCCCTCTTGGCGACTGTCCCAACTTCTGCTGCTTTTGACCTAAACCCTAAAAGCATCATTCTCGGGCTTCCGTTTATTTCTAACTGATTTTATGAGACTAAGGACCAAAGGGAATCCGGCTTTCTGTGGTAGCAGGTAGGGCTTACCTTGTTGGGCAAGGTACTAAATCCATACCCTGGAGGACGAGAATTCATGTCCCAGGTAGTTAATAGTAGGTTCTTATTCATTCAGTTTGGCCCGGAAATAGAGCATTCAGCTGTAACCGGAACTAGTGGTGTAGCTTAAAAGTCATGAAGATTGATGACGGCTCTTACAATGTTCAGCTTCCCTTTTGGGCCATGGAACACTGAATTTCAGGAAACCAAACTTACAGAAAACAAGGAAACACACCAGCAGACCATATGTATTTGGGAGGTCTCACTGACACCTGAAGATAACTCTGCTTTACCAGTTCGACAACAGCCTCTTGCAAATGTCTTTAAGGCTCATTGAAAGCAGCAACAAAACACTGGCAGTGACATGGTTGTGATGGCCGCTGTCACCATTGGAGGACTGTAACGGGCAGGAGAAATTCCTCAGTAACCGTGATGAGTGATGAGAAATGCAGACCCCGAGGAAAATAATTAACTCGGGTTTTGCCTACCCTCGTTCGTGCCAAAGGCATGTGAGACACCCGAGGAGCGAATTTAAGAAGACACCAGCTCCTAGTGTGAATTGTCCTTTTCTTCTAGCAAATGTAGGTAGTATGACAGGGACCCATAGTCTCGGGGTTTCCTCCCACCCCTCCCACCGATTAGCCAATCAAGTCAGATTGTGAAGTTGCGCTCCCGCCAATGGGATAAGACACAGTCATCGCCCGCCCGCCCAGGTTAGGGATAAAAGGCAGGCTATCTTGATCACGTGTGTCTGCTAGCCCGGTTTGGGTTCTAGTACACTGCTCCTACGAGAGGAAACCGACTTGTTTGTCTGCTTCCTCTTTATTTGTGTGTTCCCTTATGTAACACCGAAAGGATTCTTCTTTCCCCAGAACGCTACACTCAACCTGGAGATTAGCGCTCTGCACACACTCCGCCTCCGTGCTTTACCCTCTCAGTATAGAAGTAACAACCTTTCGATCCCAGGCTAAACCTTTTCCCCTGTGAAGTCACACCGCATGGACTCTTCGAGGCCCAGCTGGAGAAAGCAAGCCACACCCAGTCGGAGGGGCAAGAATCGCTCCGAGAAATGGTGCGGTCTCCGATCACCTCAGAAAACACTTTTCTGTATTCATCCTCATCTCCCATGCAAAGAGTTATTAGTAGGAATCTGAACATTAAAAGTGAGCCAGAAATGTGAAAAACCTAATCCTGTTACAGGGTGTGACTTGGTTTATAAGGGCTTGTGCTAGAAGCAGAAGGCGTTTCTCCTGAGGTTGCTTCAAAGGGTAGCTCAAACCTTTTAAACCCTGCTCAGTCTGTGCATCCACTTCTGGCACCGTGTCTTTGAAGGATGATCCACACCGGGCCAGACTCCTCTGCTGCCCTGGAGGAATGAAGCTGAGGCTGAGCTAGGACAGCTTTGGACGATCTCTTTGCTGTTTTCCCCCCTCAGAACCTTCGCGGGCAAACCCCGTCCGCTTATAAAGCACTTGGTGCTGCGCTGCGGTATTTTCTGTTGGCACAGCTCTTTCCCATGGCCCTCTGAATCTGCTGGAAGCACAGTGACACAGACTGGTGGTTTGGCTGCGTGGTGGCTTTCAGAAGGGCTGCTTAGAAGGGCAGCCTTCCCCTCCCTTCCCAACAATAGCTCAGTAGGAAGCACTTGAGGGGACAGGGAAGGAATTTACTGAGCTGAAGATAGAGAACAGAAGTCCAGGGCAGCTCTGCCTCCAAGCCATGGCGGATCAATTTCTGCCACTCACATCCTCCATTCTGTCCGACTTGGGCAGCGCTTTATCGTCCCCCACATCTCGGTACTTCTTTGTTCCATCTGAGAGGAGAAAACAGCTATTTTCTCCGCGTCTACATTTCTTTCTTTAAGGAATGATTGTCTTCATGTTCTTTCCACTCACAGTTCTCTCATTATTCTCAGCAGGCTCAACATCAAAACCTGCTTGACAGTGTCCCAGGAACTTATTCTTCTGCAGGAGAGCCTGGACTCCCCTGAACACTTCAGCTCTGCGGCAGGCTTTGAGGCATATTAGCTGCTTAAAATAGCAGCCCAGTTTACCTTCAGGGTCGTAATTCGCATGACTTTTTTTTTTTTCCAGCCGGGACAAAAAAGAAAAAAAAAACATATAATAATTACAATTTTCTAAGTATGTGTCATGTCGAAAATGCTTGCGTAATTTGCACTACATTTCCCACCACCTGGCTCCATTTTTCAGCTTGCACCTGCTGGCTCTCGTTCATGGCTAACTGTTCCCTATTTTTCCAAAGCACTACATTCTTGCTTATAGCTTCTTCAAGGCTACATTTTCTCACTCTCATAACCCCACCTGCCTTGATCCCGAGCCCACCTTCTGCTTGATAGCAAGGCTCATTGAAATCTTAACCACCCTCCTGACCCCGATCACCACACACCATCTTCCTCCACCAACACTTTCCCAGTCTTCCTCATACACCCCCCCCCCCCCCGGCTTGTGATGTTCCAACCCCTTTTCTCGACTCATCCTGAAGAGACTCCATATCTGAGAAGCAGGATCAGAGGAGGGGCCCCGTTATTCAGCGGTGTTGAAGACTGCTTGTAGTACTAGATAGTCACAAAAGTAGCGTTTATCACTCCAGGGATAGTGACCCGACTCTTCACGTTACAGATAAATATAAAGACAAACACCCAGAGCCTTATAGACCATGGTCTGCTGCAGAGAACACATGAAGACTGATTTAAATTTGAACAACAATTATTGAGTAGCCGCCATTTAATGCCCACATTAAGCAGCAGAGAGCCAAGGCAGAGACTGCACCAGAAGATTAATGAAACAGCTAAGCAGTTTGGATTTATTTCCTTCCCTTGTGATGAATTAACATCATGACTCTGAAGCCTGCCCCGCAGAGGAATCACCCAGGGGATATGCTCTTTTGAGCATTTGTTTACTTATGCATTCATTTTGAATTTTGTTTAGTTTCTGGGAATTAATAATACACTCCACAGACACAGACTCAGAATATTGAAAAAGCTATACCATACAAAGAACTCCTCGCACCACTGCCCTGGCCTCTCAGCCCTCTGATCTGGAGCGCTCACTGATTTGTTATCAGGGGAATTTTCTGTTTTAAATTATCCAGTCCTACTATAAGGTAAATGAATAAGAAGCTCTCATTACTGGGCAAGGCCCTAGTTGTTAGATCCACAAAATCCCCGAGTAGGCTCTGATGAGTTAGTTGGCTTTTGTTACATGGGATTTTGCAAAGTATGCTGGTGGATGGGCAGAGGGCAGCTATAAATATTTCAAGTGTGGGCAGGAAAGGTTCATTGGCTGCAGATAGATGACACTGAGCTACAAAGAGTTGGGATCTCTCTAGAATCCAGAAATGGCAACCTGATAAGCCAGGGAGCCAGAGAGTGTTGTTGTCCGGTCTGAGCCTCTGCAGACCACCATGTGAAGTGGCCCAAAGTCACTCTGACCTTTTCTGAAAAGACCCTGAAATGCATCTTCACTATGAGATAACTATTTGACTCCAGCAAGGAGTTCCTTACTTTGCATTTAAGAAGAGTTGGTTCAGCATTTGAAATGTAAATGAAGAAAATATCTAATAAAATAATTTTTTTTAAAAAAAAAGAAGAGTTGGTCCGTGTGGTGGTTTGAATGGAAGTGACCCCACAGGCCCCTAGGGAGTGGCATTTTTGGAGTTGTGACTTTGTTGGAGGAAGTGTGTCACTGGGGGTGGGCTTTGAGGTCTCAGATGCTCAAGCCAAGCCCAGTGTCACTCTCTCTTCTGCTGCCTGCTTATGCAGATGTAGAACTCTCAGCTACCTCTCCAGCATCGTGTCTGCCTGTGTGCCACTATGCTTCTTACCATGACAGTAATGGACTAAACCTGTGACCTGTCAGTCAGCCCCAACTAAATGTTTTTCTTTATAAGAATTTCTGTGGTCATGGTGTTTCTCTCCATGGCAATAAAATTCTAATTAAGACAGTCTAGTGACAGTCTAGTAGTAGCATTACGTGTGACCTTCCAGAGTTCACACCAGTCTAGCCATACTTTATGCCCTAACTATGTTCCACCCTCTCTCCTCTTACCCAAGAAACCAGAGGTGAAAATATGACAAATGAGACTGGAAGTTCTATTTAACCCAAATGTGGCCTTTTATATACTTCTAAGGGTCGATGGTGTGCCCGGTTGGATATTAGTACGTATAGTCATACAACATCCCTGTATATGGGGTCATTCACAAAGAAACATTATTTAACTCCAGCCAGGCCCACTGAGACACAGATAGGATGCCTCACCTGGATAGAGGTGGAATCACCTCTCTGAGAGGAACCAGATGAACAAAGAGATCTACTGACAGACTCCAGGTGTCTTAGTTAGGGTTTGACTGCTGTGAGCAGACACCATGACCAAGGAAACTCTTATACAGACAACATTTAATTGAGGCTGGCTTACAGGTTCAAAGGTTCAGTCTGTTACCATTATGGTGGGAAGCATGGCAGCACCCAGGTAGGCATGGTGCTGGAGGAGCAGAGAGTTCTACATCTCATTCAAAGGCAAACAAGAGAAGTCTGGCTTCCAGGCAGCTAGGATGAGGGTCTTAAAGCCCATGCCCATGGTGATATACCCACTCCAACAACATCACACGTCCAAACAGTACCACTCCCTGGGCCAAACATATTCAGGCCACCACACCGAGCCTTTCAGTTTAGGCTGAATGGTCAATTCAGCAAACTGAACCTCCCACTAACTAGAAAATTTCTAAACACATCCCATTCTGCTTCACAGCAGGCGTGTTATTTGTTACCCTGACAGTTCTCTTACTGGGTGTGCAGGATCCGGGAGCTGAGGAAGGAAAGAAGGTAAGTTTGCAAGATGCAGAGCGTCGACCAGGTACAGAGTGTCCACCGGGGAAAGGGCCTGGGAGAGCAGAGTTCAAGACTGAGTGACCTTCGCTTGGCAGGGTTAGCCCCCCTGCACCTCGGCTCCCTGACTTACAACACCATACTTATGTCAGAAAGTTTATTCCAGAAATGCTAAGTAATTTTTGGCAGTTTTCATTGACAGTTTACTCCGGTGTGTAACCCTCTGGAGAGATAGTGGTCTAGGCAGTGAATAGATTAGGTGGATATTTATCTACCCAACTGCTCATCCTTCTGACAATTGGCTGTTGATCACCCACATTTAGACTGGATGAATCAGAGATGTTTCAAAGTGCTTGGAGTCTCATTAAGACATTCTCAGATAATCGCCTTGCTCATTTCTTCCCTGGGGAGCCAAGATGACAGAGACTGGAGGCATTGAGTTTACAGCATCATAGTACCAGATGGAATGTCAGAGCTGAGAGCCAGACGGGAACTTTGTATTAGGGGAGCAAAGTTTTAGTCTCAGAGCTAGGGGACAGGCTTACCCAGGTCACAGCGAGGTGAAAGGATGTCAGCTTCACTGGTGACCTTTCTGATCCTCCAAATAGAGCTCCAGAGCAAACGGGGCTAGCATGAGAAGCATAATGAAATCCTGCAGCCTGAGTGGTTTAAACAACAGACCTGTCTGCATAGTTCTAAAGGCAGCAGGGTTGTAGTAGCTCTGATTTACTTCGAGGTTCCTCTTCCCGGGCTGTAGATGAATGTCTTCTTGGTGTGCCATATATAGTCTTTATTTCGTGTATGTGCGTCTCCCAACTGTCTTTACATGTCATCCAATGCCTTCTTATAAGGAACCAATAAGATGGACTGGGGCCCATCCTAATGGCCCATCTTAAGCATCTCTTTGAAAGTCCTGTGCCCAATGCAGCCCTATTCTGGAGTGCTGGAATTAGTACTTGGACATATGAATTTAGGAGGCACAATTAAGCATAAACCTCTACATCACATGCTCTCTCCTCTCTGACTTAACTAGTTTGAAATCACCTTCCAAATGACACTTTAAACATCATTTCCTTGGGAAGCTCACTACTTAGCCATCCAGACAAGATTGCCTCCACCTCTCTCTCTATCCAGTTTCAAGCACATATAAAGTTTTTGTGATTATCTTCACCCTCCACTAGCCTCTACCACATTACTTCCATTCCCTCTGTATCATTTCTTCTTCTCAGCTAACTCTCCAGTGGCTATACCATGGAAGAAAAATCCTAATTCCCTTCAGCAACCATTAATAGTCAATAGCTCTTTGGGTAGAAGTTGGAGCTCACAGACACCTCCCCTAGCCATGATAAAATGTTGTAGGGTACGGTCTTGAACAGATACCCATAGCTACTGTATCCATGATTGTAGCACCCATATCATATCTGGATAGCGGCATCTCATGGCGCCTCTCCCTAGACCCCATCTTTCTCCCCTCTTCTTCAGCATTCCCTGGGCCCTTGGTGGGGTAGGTGGTATAGATATTTAGGGCTGAGTGTGCAAGAGTCAGTTAGTCTCAGCACTCTAACCAGATACTAACTGCATTAACTGTTGATCTCTGTGAAAAGGAGCTTATGTCCCAGGCTGAAAGCAGGACTAGTCTATGAGTATAAACAGAAATACTAAAAGTTTGATAACATCTTCACTTAGGACCTAGTAGTATCCCCCTGACCCTCGGACCCATAAGTTCCCTAGTCATAGTTCTTATAGTGCCAGGTGTGTATTCCTTCCCATGGCTCCCAATCCAACTACAAAGCAGTTGGTTATCTCTGAGATTTTATCATTGTCATGCCACTATTACACCAATAGGTAGGTGTATACTGCCTGGAGATCAGTGTGGAGGTCAGCCTCCACAGAAAAGAAGGAGAAGGTGGAAGAAGAGGAAAAGAAAAGGAAGAGGAGAAGGTGGAGAAGGAGGAAGAAGAGGAAGAGGAGAAGGTAGAGAATGAGGAGGAAGAGGAGAAGGTGGAGAAGGAGGAGGAAGAGGAGGAAGAAGAGGAGAAGGAGGAGAAGGAGAAGGAAGAGGAGAAAGAGAGAAAGAGGAAAAGGTGGAGGAGGAAGAGGAGGAAGAAGAGGAGGAGGAGGAGGAGGAGAAGGAGGTAGAAGAAGAATAGAATTTCATAGCCAGGACACAGAAGCCCTTAATTCCTATTTCTTACAACCTGAAATTCATTTTTTTCCTCAAGTAAGCTGCATAGTTATTGGCTGCAGGGAGGGATGTAAAGGGCATAGAAAGTTACTGAAGCACTGAGCCGAGAAGTGCAAATGTCATAGGCAAAGAGAATGCTGCAAATCAAGTCCCTGAGGTCAATGGGCAGACAGAAAAACTAGCTGTGTGCTGCGGTGACCTTGGAAGCAGGACTCAGAGTCCAGCAGCAGCTCTGACAGTTGGCATCACAAGCTTCAACTCTCTTCCAAACCCCGGCATGCGACAGGAAGTATACCAAAACTGGCCGTATTGTTGAACAGATTATAGAATAATGAATATTTACTAATGGAGTGGAAATGCTGGAGTTGAGATGGCCCATAAAATATGTCCTCGACTCAATCTCTCCGCATCATACTCTGGTACAGAAGCCTTAAAATCTATTTATTTTTTACTGTTTCCTTGTGGTGATCACACCTATTTGGATGCTTGGCTGTAACCACTGTAAGGTCCAGCCTACCATACGGTAGTACAACTTAGGCCAAACTACCCTGGAACACTTCACCTCTCTATAAATCATATATGCAAGGCACCATGGGAGGAGACGCTCTGAATATCATCTCTAGATCATTTTCCCTCTCTGTTTCTGTGTTACCTGTCCCGACAAATGGCACAGTCTGTCACCAAGGCTCATGGCAGAACTTAAGTGCAGATATGGCCCTTGTGTCGCTCTGGAGGTGGTCACACAGGAGTAGACAGATGTGCACAAGTCCTGAACTTTGTACTGAACACATATAAGCCTGTCTGTAAGTGTGTCACAAAACTATCCAAGAATTAAAACCAAACTAAACTTTGTATTAGATCATAGAACGTGAAAAACTGAGCCACGGGCTAAGTTGAATTCAGAATTAGGTATGGGTTTGCTTGTTAAGGATGCCCTGGTTGACACCTGAGGGTTTTCAGAAGATGGCTGTCTGCAATATGGTGGTTGTCTGATATACATGTGCAGGCTGTTCCCTACAGACGTCATCCCAAAGGTATTACTAAACCTCAGAGGGTAAATTCTTTGCCTGCCCAGCAGGCAACAGTTGGCGAGGACAGTGATGGCAGATGTGTTTATTCACATCCCCATGGACAGAATGTTAGTTCTAACACCAATTCATTTCAAACTCAAAGCAATGTCTTTTTACAAAATATGAGGAAACTCTACTTCTGCTAATGTAGACCAGTTTTGACAAAATAACCCATCTGGGAAAACTACATTAATCGTGAAGAAGATGGTTCAACATTTAGACTGCAGGTGGCTGAAGAGGAAGATGCCCTCCACGGCTACATGCAGGCTGTACCATTTTCAAGCAATTCAGCCTTTTAAAACTTTGAAAATCCATTTCATCTGGAAATTACTAGGGTCTGCTTCAATCAAACCACAAGCCTGGGGGTCTAAAGGTCATAAAAAGACATCATCACAATAGGATTTTCATTTTGGGAGTGCTAGCCTGGCTGTTAGCCCAGAGGTCAGGAGGCACACTGTCAGTGACATGGGACATTATCTGTCAGAGGACAGCCTCAGATGTTGTCATATTCTGCTGTGTCTACCAAATTCTGTCCCCAGAGCACACTGAAACATGGATTCCATTAACATACTGTTGGCACACACAGTCGGTCCAACTTTGGGTGAATCTTGTTTTTTGTTTTGTTTTGTTTTGTTTTTTGCTTTTCTTTTTTTTTTTAGATTTGTATTTCTTTTTTAATGTTAATTTATTATATTATTTTCTTTATTTACATTTCAAATGCTATCCCAAAAGTCCCCTATACCCCGACCCCCACCCCTGCTCCCCTACAAACCCGCTCCCACTACTTGGCCCTGGACTTCCCCTGTGCTGGATCATATAAAGTTTGCAAGACCAAGGGGCCTCTCTTCCCAATGATGGCCAACTAGGCTACATATGCAGCTAGAGACAC
>NC_034605.1:59775330-59806979 GCF_900095145.1 Mus pahari | reverse complement strand
GAAGGAGCCCAAATTTCTGGAGTCTGAAACAGGGTCTGTCCCAGAAGTTAGGTTGCTACTGTCTGTCCTGAAGCTGTGTAGCTTCTGCGGTCCACACTCTTGCCAGTGCAGACTGGAGCCTAAGCGAACGGGAGCAAAGATGGCTCTCCTGCCAGCTCATGCCTTGAGACTCCTCCCGGGCAGACACCCCTCCTCGGGCAGGAAAGGTGCTGGATGACTGGAGCCAGAAACGGGATCTTTCCCAGAAGCTGTGTCGCTTCTGCAGGCCACCCTCTCCCTGGCAGTGCACTGGAGCAAAGATCTGGGTGAGTCTTCAATTTAGTATTTCACATGGTGTGGTGGGTACAGCTCATGGTAACAAGTGTATCTCACATAGCAGCTGGCGCACAGACACTCGGCTATGATTACTGGATCTGGGTCTGAGCATCTCTCCTGTCTACCTATTCCTCAAGAATTCCATCTGCTCGAATCTAATCTGGGGTTCTTTGTTTAAATCTTATTCTATCGGTTTGGCTTTAGTTTTAAAGCCATGTTGTAGTCTCCTAAAATGAAGGATTAGGGTACTGATCTAAGACACCTCTTCATTGTAAGACAGGGTTACCAAGAGCAATACATTTCTCAGCACACTTTAGCTGTGTGATGGTTTGTATATGCTAGTCCCAGGGAGTGACACTATTAGAAAGTGTGGTCCTATTGGAGTGGGTATGGCCTTATGGGAGTGTCACTGTGGGTGTTGGCTCTAAGATCCTCATCCTAGCTGCCTGGGAATCATTCTTCTGCTAGCAGCCTTAAGATGAAGATGTAGAACTCTCAGCTCCTCCTGTACCATGCTTGCATGAATGCTGCTATGTTCCTGCCTTGATGATAATGAACTGAACCTCTGAACCTATAATCCAGCCTCAATTAAATGTTGTCCTTATAAGAGTTGCCTTGGTCATGGTGTCTGTTCACAGCAGTAAAACCCTAAGACAAGCTACAACCTACAATTTTTTTTTTCTTTCCTCTTCTCCCTTTGTTGTTGATAATCTTTCTCTTTACCCAAAACTGTTCTCCAATTGGATCTTTATCCCCCACATGCAGTTTAGGAATATGTAACTTATGTATCTGTAATTTCTCTAAATTTTATGGTGTTATTGCTTTCTCATCTATCTCCTTTGCTGGTGCAACAAAGCTTGCCTGAGTTTGGTTGTTCTGAACCAGGGAGGCTCACTTATGGCCCAACGTGTGCTCCCATGAAAACATTGTCCTTTCTGCTCTTGCTGGTTAGAATGTGCCGCTGTCATCTGCGTGTGCTCCCTGCCTCTTACTCCCTGATTGCTGAATGTCTGTTGTTCCAGCCATTCGATGTTTGCCACAGCCAGCTGATTTAGCTGACTCCCGTCAACTCCGTCCAGTTGGCTTAGTGCGAGGCGCATATGGACTCTTAATGGTTTATTTTCTTTCTGCCTGGATGCTTGTATCACTAGGAAATGTCCTTTATGTCCCTAATAATAAGTTTTGTCTTAAAGCATATTGTCTTATGTAAATGATAGCTATTCTGGCTCACGCTGTTCTGTGTGTGTGTGTGTGTGTTGTTTACTTCCCACCTGTTTAAGGATACAGTGACAACAGATGGCTCTTTCCTGCCTCGTACCGAAAGTCTTCAACACTGCACACACTTGGGCCATTTTTTTCCCCTTTCTTCTCAGATGCTACAACTCAGTCGGCCTGTGCTCAGACTAACTCTGTGACACTGTAGTTGTGATCCTAATTTCTGCTCAGTGCTAGACGTTTTGAAGAAAAGCAGAGATGGCACCTCTCCAAGGCCTTCTGCCTGTGTTTTTCCTGCTTTTCCTACCAGCCGTTATTTTTCCATCGCACCCCTGTTTCTTTGTTTTTCCTTCTAGAAGGCCTGTGTCCATCTCCTTACACCTCAACCATTTCATGTCCGTCTCTGCGACTGTGCTCACAGAGTGGCTTACTGGCTGTCACCAGTCCTTGTGTGGAGTGGGATACGTACTCACTCTTAGACCTTAGTCATGAGATTTTCAAGGACGGCCCGAGGGCCTGAGCCCAGCCTGCTCTCTCTGGCTTCCTTCCCAGAAGCCTCCTTTCATTTGGCCTTAACCAAATGCCGCCCATGGCTTCTCGAGTTTTGCTATCTCCATTTGCTGGTGAGTTTGTAGACCGACAGTCCTGGCCACTCTCATCCAACATGCTTTGAATTTGATTCTTTCCCCCACCCCAGATGACTGTATTTACATCCTTCTGATGATAAAGAGCTGCAGCTGAGATGACCTGAGAGGGTCTAGTCTTTGTACCAACTCACTGTGTGAGGCATTCAAGCACCATGCTTGCAATTATTCAACAGCCACAACATGTAATTGCAGGGTTATTTTCCTTTGAAAACTCTATGGGATGATGATAACAAATGGAAATCGTAGAAGCGAGAGGTGGGGGCTGAGTCTGGAGAGAAATCAAAATAAGTACTCAAAGAGCTCTGTAAGGAACATTCAAATCAATATTCCCTCCACCATGTAGGTTATAAAAACTGAAATTTTCTTTGTCCCTTAGGGGAAAAATATGACAGATATCTGTCTTCATCAGATTTTAACTGGGCCTACAAACAATTCCCTTACAAGCATACATGCCTTAGGGAGAAAAATAGCTTATGATTTTAAAAGAAAATGATTATATATAGTTCATATCTATCTATATATAATAAAAACCACATCCAAATGTCATCTACATATATAGATCTGTATTAAATAGATAAATACGCACACACACACATACCTTTGAATACAATCATAATATTATCTGTTCCCAAATATCTTTCTCACTAAAGTAATTTTTAATAATAAAGTTTCCCTCCTGATAGTGACAGAACCCAGTCTACTGCTGACAGTTGCTTACCTGGGCAAAGTAGACACATGTAATGTCCACTTGTAGACAAAGTGCACATGTGTAACACCAGCACTTGGAAGCCATGAGTTCAAGGTATCTTCAGCTACATGAACTTGGCAAATGCAAGGCCAGTTGAGCCACCTGAGACTGTGTCTCTCCACACAAAAGAGATGGAGAGAGGAGGAGGGAGGGAGGAGGAGGGAGAGGAGGAGAAGGGAGAGAGGAGGAGGGAGAGGAGGAGGAGGGAGAGAGGAGGAGGGAGAGGAGGAGGAGGGAGGGAGGAGGAGGGAGAGGAGGAGGAGGGAGGTATGAAATCGAGCTTCTTTTGAAGCTTTAATTTACCTCTAATTAGCATTATTCCTACAATAATTCTATCAGTTCCACCTAGAATGGCTGTTTTTATGTACTAGAATTGGCCAACTTCCTGTTCCCATATCTGATTGCACTTTTATTCAATACCATAAAGCCTTGGAAGGGAGATCTGTTCTTTTGAGATTGTCTCCATTGTTCTTGATGCTTTGGATTTTCATAAGCACTGTGGATTTAACTCAAGTCCATATAGTAAGACATACTGCTGGGAGATTGACACAGAATTGTATGAACACACAGGTTCAGTTAGCAAAAAGATGCCCTTATAAACAAGCCTTGGTGACCACGGGCCTCAGCTCTCCCTGGGTTAAGTCTCCTGTCAGTTCTGGAGAGCGTCTATGTGCAGAGACCTTTAGGTATTTGCTATTTCTGATACTAAATGGCAAAGGCTTATATCTGAAGTGATATACCCCAACTGCTCCTGATTAGCACAAATATATTTATTTCCCGTGTACTGGCTTTAATCCAGCAGTTCACTGCTAATGTTTCATGCCTCCTACTTAGTCCTTGCAGCTCTGGCTCCTGTTCTGTACGACACTGTCTCAGGAAAGCCTGCCTTCCAAGGTCAAACATGAGTGCTCTCAAGAGCAGCTTGTTCTTGGCCCTCAAAGGAAGTTCATTTTCTATATACCTTGTCCCTTTCAAAGTCTAGTTTGCTCAGAGTTTTGAAAAATGTCATTGGCTTTTACTTTTACTTTTTCTAAATGTACCTGGAGATGGTCATATGAATTTATTTATTCTTTTGATATAGTCAGTCCCATTGATTTTTTAAAGGCTGAATGGAATTGCATTTGGATAATTAAATCGCTACTGCTAATGACGACTGAACCTGTCTCACAGATCACTGGGCTACACTTTCAAGGCCAGGCAGTGTGGGTACCTGCTGTACCTCAGGTCCTTGATTGATTTCCCCATGAAAGCTGGCTGATTGCTGAATTAAAGCCACTCTCTTTTCCTGATTTCTGATTTGCCCCAACTGTTACATCATTTTTCTATTACTGGCTGGTGAATTCGTGGGTGAAGCCGTCAATCTCTGGAGATTTTCTTTGCAGGCAGGTTTAAGTTGTTAATTCAATCTCTGCCTTAGTTTTAAGATGGTTCAGTTTGATAGTCCTTCCTAGTTCTGTTTCCTTAAAAAAAAAAAAAAATAGGGAAAAATTTCCTAGAAAGAGTCCAATTCTTCTAAAATTTCCATTTCAATAGTATCAAGTTTTCATATACCCTTTTCCTTTAAATGCATAATATGAAGACACACCTCGTGTTCTGTTGTTTCCCCTCTACCCTGCGTCTCACTAAACTTCATCCTGCTTTACGACTTTCTTTCTCTTCACCCATCTCTCTCTTTCTCCCCCTCTCTCTCTCTTTCCATCCATAAAATGTTTTTATTGGCACTCATCACTTTCTTGTTAAAGGAGCTCAATCTGCACATTGGTGCTCTATTTTATAGACAATGGTTGTATGTACAGCTTCAATCTTCCTAGCCTGTGGCTTTCATCACATAACTCTTATGTGTATGTGTATGTGTGCACGCATGTGTGCGCATGTGTGTATGTGTGCATACCTGTGTGTAACCGCCTGTGTGCATGTGTATGTAGATGCATGTGTGCACATGTGTGTGCATATGTGCATATGTGTTTGTGTGTGCTTGTTCATATGCATGTAAATGTGCATGTGTGTATGCGTGTGAATGCATATGTGTGTGTATGTTGTGTGTGTGTTCATATTTTAATGGTCAGTTGAGATGACAGTATTTCCTCCTGAAGCCCATTGCCTCACACCTCTCTCTTATTGTCCATTGTCCGTCCTGTAGCAGGCAGATGCTCTCCCTCTGCCGTTCCCACGGGCTGTATTCTTCTGATTTGACCTGGAATTATATAATATGCACTATTTTCTGTCCATATTCTTCAGCTCAGTTTTTATATCTGATTCACCTGTGCCTCTGCACATAGTTTACGTCCACTGCTTTTCATCTTGGATTACATTTTGCAATGTGAATCTATCTATACATTATAAATATTTGGGTCATTTCTTAAAACTCTTTATTAGTTCTTTTGAGTTTCACATCGTGCGGCCCAGTCCCCTCTTCTCCCTATTGCCCTTGAAGCCTTCCCTGCAAAATAATACACACATCACACACAGGCACACGTACATGCACACGCACACACACACACACACACACACACACACACACTACCACCACCACCACCACTACCACCACCATCAAAAACAACAACAACAACAAAGCATAGAAACCATCCCATCATAGAAGCTGTAGCATGTCACAGTGTGTCCCACAGTATGTCCCTCTCTGTCCACACATCCTCATTTGCAAATGTTCAGTTCAGTGAGTCACTGGTCTGGTTCGTGACCTCTCGCTTCTGTGACACCATCAATACTGGATTCTCACTGGAAGTCCTCCTGGTTATCTTCTTGTTGCCCTTTGTCATGGGGATCCTGCAGCTTTGGATCTGCAGGTCCAGCCAGCCCTTTCCTATGCCCCAACATTTTGCAGATGATGTAGACTCCGAGGTAGGCAAATTCAGAGCTCTGGATCTGAGCCTGGGTGCCAGCTGAGCTGGTCAGTGTGATGTCTCTCCCTTACCTGCCCTACTCTGGATGGTTCATCAGAAGGCGGCAGGGTCAGCTCTTTTGCCCTCCTGCCCTCCTGCCCTCCTGCCCTCCTGCCCTCACCCATACCCTTTTCTACAGAGCCAGCTCAATGCTGCTGCCCAGTGCAGGTGCTGGGCCCACTTTCCCCAGTGCTGCCAACCATGAGGGACTGGGCCAGCTCTCCAGTTCTTACACACTTGGGACTATCTCACAGCACTTTTGCCATCAGGGCCAGCTCCACTGTGTTGCCTAGGCAAGGTGCAGGGCCTGCTTTCTGGAGTGCTAACTACAACCAGTGAGGGAACAGGGCTAGATCTCCCTCTCTCCTAACCCCCAGATCAGCTCTCCTGGCTACTGCCACACCCCCCTTATCTGGGTCCTGTTTAATATGGAGGTTTTATGAAGCTATCATTCTGGGAAATATGCCTTTTAACACACTCATACAGCCACTGGATGGGGGGAGGGGGTGTGGACCTAGGGATGGAATTATTCAAGCAGAATGCACATGCTCGGGTTTTAACCACGACAAAATGCTCTCTACAGAAGCAGTGTAAAGCCTTTGCCTCCTTCACGTCCCCGCTAGATGCCTGATACCGTCAGCCTTCTCCACTTTAGCTTTCTGGTGGATGTACAAGGTTTCCTCCCTGTAGTTTTCAGGGGCTTCCTTCCTGTGGTTAACGTACAGAATTAGCTCCCGAAATTCCAAGCACGGCCTCTGGAATGGCTGGTGCCCCACAAATACACAAGGCCAATTAAAGAAAATGAAACTTTACACAGCCCCGCAGGCTATAGGTGAGTGAATACATCAATCACCTGTATATCTCGAAATTTATTCTAAGGTGTTCTTATGCCAAGGTATCTGTCACAAATGTTATCAGGAGATAGTTTTGGTCATCGCACAAATACGCTATCTTCAGATGATGACAGCTTCTCACCTAGTTTAGCCCTCACATTTAAAATTTTTCTTTTCTTGCTTTATTGGGCCATATGTACTGAATAGAAAGGGTAACAGAGGACATTCCAGCCTCTTTCATGGAGAATGTTGGGTTCCAATACTAAGTATGTGTGCAGTGTGACATTTTGTAGTTATTACTAACCCATTTAAGGAACAGCCTTTATTCTTTGAATCTCCTAAAAGTTGTTTTGTTTAAATCATGAGAGAAAGTTTAAATTCTTCTCTACCTGAAATGTTCCTTTATGCGTTATGAGTGACTGACCACTCAGCCAAGCAACCGCCATCTTGGAGGAGTCCAGCTGTGCCCCCTCTATCCTCTGCCTTGCAAAAGTCATCCCAGCTGGCCTGGTCAACAGTTTATACCCTGAAATAGAGGTGCAGAGAAGGGCATGAGATTCTCTCCTGAGGGCCCAGCTAACTCTATAACTCCTGGCAATGGAGCAGCTATGGTATATAGGGGCCAGAATGACCACAGCAGGGACTCAGTCTGTACAGTGGGGAAGTGCTCCTCAGCTCTATTAGGAGAGGCTCTTCAGGTCCAGCTGGTTAGGAGAGGAGAGATGTTAAAAAAAAATTCATAAAATAGGACTAAAAATTAGTGAGACATACAGTAGAGGCGATAAAGTCGATATTTAGTTGAATAATAAAACTGACAAGATTTGAGCAGAAATAAACTGAGGGTTTTTTTTTTTTTTTGCCTCTTTGCTTTCTCCTTTGTTTTTGTTTTCTCTCTTTTTTCTGTATAGCCCTGGATGTCCTGGAACTCACTCTGTAGCCTGGCCTCGAACTCAGAGACCTGCCTGCCTCTGCCTCCTGGGTGCTAGGATTAAAGACATGGGTTATCACCATCCACCATGAACTGAGAGTTAAGAGCAGAAAGTGAAGTGCATCTTCATATTACGCAAACATCTAAACGTAAAGGGTATCATGAAAACTTTATGCTGAGGAAATAGAAATTTAAGAAGAATTGGATTCTTTCTAGGAAAATTTTACCTACTTAAAAAACAAAAACAATAACAAAACAAAACAAAACAGACCCAAGAAGAAATATCAAACCGAATACTCTTAGAACTGTTATAAACATTTAATTAACGCCTTAAACCTTCCTGCAAATAAAACCTCCAGAGAGTGACAGCTTCACCCACAGATTCACCAACCAGTAATAGAAAAATGACATAACATTTCCGGAAACCCAGAAATCAAGAGAAGAGGGAGCAGCTTTAATTCAGCCGTCAGTCAGCTCTCATGGCGAAGTCAATCAAGGACCTCAGGTAGAGCAACGGAGCCGCCAACCATGGACTGAAACCTTATAAACCATGAGCAAGACAAACCATTTCTTTGTTCTGGTGCTGCCCTCCCCTACCCCAATGCTGGCATTGTGTCAATGTGATTGACAGCTAACTGACACAGGGGTCTGTAAGTCCTCAGCACATGGGCTCTGTGTTATCTTCACACTCTACCATGTCTAGATCACAGCTTGCTACTCATCTATACATACATACAGTATGTGTGTGTGTGTATGTGTGTATATGTGTATATATGTGTGTGTTGTATGTATATACATGTATATATACATATACATATATACATAAATGTATATGTATAAATACACACACACACACATATATATATATATATATATATTGTCAAGTGGCTCCAGAAAGACCACACCAGGCCAAACAGTTCCACATGGGGTTTATGAGAGAGAAAAGGACAAGGTAGCTGCAGAAAGAGAAGTGGAGGGAAGAGAGAAAGAGATGATCAGAGGGGTCTTCCTTTTATATGTGGATAGTGACGTAGCCACAGGTAAAGGTGGGAGGTGAGCCAAGTAGATTCTGGGAATATGGTGGCTGTTGCCTTGGCAACAGGTGTGCAGGTTGCGCTGTCGCCTAGATATAATATCACTGGTTTCGGAGGTCCTGATATCAACATATACATAAATATACATATATACATACACATATATGTAGTATATATACATATATACATACACACATATGTATATGTATATAAAACAACATTCAAAGAAAAAGAATTCATGAATTTGTGAGAGAGCAAGGGAGTTGACTGCATGGGAGGCATTAGAGGGAGAAAAGAGGAGGGAGATGATGTGATTATATTACCATTTCAAAAACAAAAATTACTATAAAAAATATCCCCAGAATGAACAGCACTGAGAGACACGAAAGCACCTGAAGTTATGAATGGCAGAGCAGCCCCTGTCAGGTCTCCTCCTTGCTCACTGACCCTTGCTCTGCTTCATCTAGACAGGAATATTCTCTCTTTCAAAAGCCTGATGGTTTAAAATCCCAGGGTGAACTAAGAATGACTTTGTGCTGTAGTGAAAGCAGAGGTAATAATCTACCCCAAGTAAGCAGTTTTCAGCAGCATCTAACAGAGTAGCAGGCCCAGGGTCATGGGAGGACCGATGAGATGCCCTAGGTGCAGAAATGGTCCACAAGATGGTCTATAGGCGCAGAACAGACACTCAGAGCAGGGACGTAGTTTACCACTACCACCACAGTCCGTAGAGGGCCTCTTTATGAGGGAGAGCCTCCAGTGACTTCTTGGGCCGTGATTGCGGCTCAGTCAGTAGGGTGCTTACTGTACACAAGGGCCTGGGCTTGAACCCCAACACTGTATAAGCAGGGCATGGCAGCACATGCCTGCAAATCCTAACACTCGGGGCATAGAGGAAGGAGGCTCAGAATCTCAAGGCCATCGGTAATACACAGGGAGCCCAAGGCCAGTCTGTCTCAATCAATGAAAGTAACTGTTGGTAAATAAAAATGTTTTCTGGCACTTTGTGCTTCACTCAAACTCAACAGGGACATTTATAACATAAGGAATGTTAGATTCCTCAGCAGTCACAATGGCCTTTGACCCTCCAATCTTGTAAGTATGCCTTGAAAGCAGAAGTATAGACCTTCATGTACACTGTTACTTATAATAGTAAAGTTACTCTACAGAAGTGTCACGCAACAGGGTCCTGAGTAAGTGGTTTCTAGAATATGTGTGTGATCTACTCTGGTTGTGCTTGCCAAGATTTCAGAATAAGTTGGGAAAATCTTCTTGACCTGTTTTTACAACAATGAAAACCTCAGATAAAATCTCTCCGAATTTAAAATCACGTCAGAAGAAGAAGAAGAAGAAGAAGAAGAAGAAGAAGAAGAAGAAGAAGAAGAAGAAGAAGAAGAAGAAGAAGAAGAAGAAGAAGAAGAAAAGGAGGAGGAGGAAGAAGAAGACGACAAGATTTCCTACTGACCCATTCAGGATGGCAAGCAAGACTTTGTTTCCATTTTCATCATACTCACATTTATACCTATAAAATAGTCAGCATGTAAGTTTTAAAAAGCAACAGTGTGATATGAACAGTAGCCCCATCTTTAGTGACTGTGTTGTGGCTTGGATTAGCCAATTCATTCAGCATCCTCACTCAAATATTGGAGAATTTCCCCTGGCTGTCACACAAAGTCGAGATAAGAGGAGAAACCATTAACAGAAGTCCTTCATCTGATGGAAGACAAAGCCCTGAGCCACACAAGTGACTGCATCCTGCTGAGCACCAGATGGGGTACCGAGCACAGATTAGCAGATTCCTAAGAGCCTTGGCCACTGACTCCCTGGCATGTATGGAAGATGAAGAAAGATTTTGAATGTCATGGGTTGAAAGGGATGCTACCAACGTCATTGTTTTAAGACAGACTCCATGGACAAGTCTCCAACCTCTTCTTCACACTCTTGGGCCTTCCCCTCCTCCTTATGAAGCCTTAACCCTCATATAATCAATCTATATTTTATTTTTAAAGCATTGTTCAATAATTTCTCAAGCCAAAGTTTGCTCTGTCCCTCCCTGTTCCCTTCCTATCTTCCTTCTTTACTCGGTTGAGTTTTTGCAGTTCAAACATGCTTCCAGCCAAACCCAAGACTCTCCGCTGGGCTCCAGAGGGTTGCCATGCATCCCCATTCGATGAGATAGCTAGACACGCCTGCCGTGTTTCTGAAGGCAAAGATTTCAAAACATTTCTCTGTATAGACTTGGAGGCTATACCTCATGCCTCTCCTCTGCTACCTTTTCTTAGTGAGCCAATTCTATCCACCCTGTTCGGCTGCAATGAAAGAGACTCCCGGGAAGCTTGTCTGGAGTTTGTAAGCATGGTGAGAAACAAGTGCCTTCCAAACAAGACAGCTCTGGGATAGCGGGCGGGCGGGCGGGCGGCAGCCTGGGGGAAAGAGACGCTTCCCTTCTGATCTCAAACATAATTACAATCAAGCAGAGCAGCCTGTAGGGAGGTAAATGGAATTCTCTACCAGCACAACCTAGGGAACAGACAGAGGTCTCCGTGGAGATTAGACCCTGAGTAGGTGAGTTTCTATCCCTCATTGGAAAAATAGGAAGGGACACACTTCAAAAGTTTGTCCTGTGATAAGAGAGATAACGCAAATGCTCTTGGTGAACTCAAAAGCACCAATCAGAATGACAAGTGCTTCAAAATCAGAAGGCTTTGTGCTTAATTAGTCTTCTATCAAAGTAATGGACTTGGAGTCCCTGCCGCGGTCAGTGGCCCAAATCTCCGCTGAGTCTAACAGGCAGTCCGCCCCTCCACTCCTGGAGTCTGCACTAGTCCTAGGACTCTTACTGGGCCTGTCACTCACTCTGACAGGCAGAACATAGCAGGAGTCAGCTTGTTTGGATTCTGAACAGAGGTGCCAAGCACCCAGGCAGCTTCCGTTGACTTGGAAGATGGCGTTCATGGGAAACCTGCCTTGGCTTCCCACGGGAGGAAAGATGGGGAGTGCACAGAACCAACTTCCTCCTTCTCCGTGGTGTCCCAGCCGAAGTCCCCAGGTGGCAAAAAGTGGAACAGAAATAAGCCACTCCAACCGAGTCTGACCCTAATTTCCAGCCCAGTGAGTCATACAGAAACAAGCTATTTAAATCTAGACTCTAGATGGCGTGTTATGTAACCAAGCTACCTGTAACCAAGCTTCTACACCTCCTCCCTCACAGGAACAGGCTGCAACCACACCAGCCTGGTTAGAACACCACAGATTCTGATGATTGTGTCACTGTCTGAGACCTGGGCTCAGAATTCCCACATTGTCCTTCTATCTGTGAGTCAGTCCTAGCAGGTAGGGGAGCCATGGAGGAAATGGAGTAAAAGCTGAGAGATAGATGTAAACTCCACCCCTTAGCACATTGATGGCCCCCGTGATTGGAGGCCAGTGCTGGCCAGCGAACCATTTCAGAACAGGAGACAACGCTGCTTCACAGGAAGGTACTGTGGCCGTTCCTTACCCAAATGCCCCTCCACTCATTTCCTGATTTCAAGCCACTCGGAAATTAGCAGATGGACATAGCGGGCTGACTGAGGTTTACTGGTAAGAATCGTGAGGTGATGACTGAAAAAACCAAGGAGAGGACCTCGTGGGGGCTCAGCACACAGCAGCTCTCAAATGACAGAACAGAATCACGCAGCTTCAAGTGTCTTCAGCAAGGGGTACAGCGGGCAGCGGGGCATGTGGCTGTGACACGGAAATTTACAACTTTTCAGTAAACTTCAGAAAAAGTTTCCAACCCCAGGGCATAGACAGTCAGGACATTTAGCTACTGGTCTGGTCAGTTCAGAGTGCTTCCCCATGGGGCCAGAGCAGCCCCCAGAGCCACAGTCAACAGACTGTGACCGACTCAAACAGCCCGAAGCCCATGCCATACCGGCTTGTTAATGGAAGTGGTTCCCTTCTTTCTCAGTCTCTGGGAAATAAATGTCATTTAATCCCTGGATGCTTTCTGGGGAAGGGCTAGAAGGAATGAAAGGCTAGAAAAAAGTCAAATAGTCTGTCAGGATTTGTTTGGGGGTCCTCCAGATGAAGGCATGAACATGTCTTAGCAGACTTCAGCAGGAAGGATGCTCTTCTGAAAGGCCATGTGGACACTTGTGTGGTCAGAGTCAACACTGTGAGGTTTGTGGAAACATGCCTTAGAGTTTCTATCACAACCTAACAGCATAGTGTGGGGTGTGATAAGTACCCTCCCCCCAAATAGGGGTCCTATCAGGAGTGGAGTATGTGTTGGAAGAGACTCTAATAAAAGACCCCAAATTAGGACCACACGTTTGGGTCTTTGCTGTGTCCAGCTAGGACCCTGAACTGGACTGGTAGCGTCTATCCACCTCCAGCTGAAAATGATGAGCAGAAGAAGCCTCCCTCTGTCCACTTGCCTCTCAACTCTGTGCTCAGAAGCCCTGTGACTTGCTGTTGAGTCTGATTGTGGATTGGATGCACCTCTCTCTGTGGGGTGATGCTCCGGTCCTCAGCTCAGCTGCCAGCTTTGTCCTCCCTGTGAGACATGCTCTAGTCAAGCCCTGCAGGTTGGCAGCAAATCTATCTGCCAAAAAAACCATCAGATTCCAGGGAAAGGAAATGGTCTTGTCCTCTGAGGCACCCAGACATCTGGACAGCATGGGCTGCTGGCAGATGGGCTGCCACCAGGTGTATCCCAACTGCCGAGGGGGCCGCTCTTCTCTGGTCAGTTGCCAGCCCTTTAAGGTCAAGCTATCACATGCAACGTACCTGAGTTTTCCTGGGTGACCCAGGAAAGACCGCCGTCTACCTGTCTCACTACTGGTTCCAGTAAGGGATGCCTGACCGGCCACCTTAGCGTGGCCGGAAGAATGCCTTCCACTGAGGTGTAGACTCTGACTCTGGCGGAGGCTTGGGGACACAGGACAACATCTGCAACAGCATCTGGAGAGGCAGCGGAGCACTTCAGAATAGGCGATGGCTCAGTTAGGTTACACGGTACAATTATGCATACTTACGGCTTTACAAATCCCTCTGTTAATGACCTAGTATTTGGGGCTTAACAGACCTTAATGAAGCTTCCCATTGCCGCTGCCAGATGGCCATTCTCTCTGCTCCAGACTGATTGATTTCCCTTCTTCCCTTATACTGCTATTCCTCAGTGCCCGGAATCCAGACACAGACTTCTCTAGATTGTATGTGGGCTTAGCTATTCAGATAAACAGATATATCACCTCACAGCTGGTATGTTTGACCAAAAAGATTTTTGCCTATGAACCAGCTTTGTCTGTATGCTTTATTTACAGCTTTACTTCAGGACTTAAAACAACTAAATCCCAAGGTAGAGAGTGATGGTGTAAGACTGTCATGTGACAAATGATCATTACACAGCGTGAGAGAGGCCAACACCGCCACGAGGAGTCAAACAATGGCCAAGCTGTTCCCTCCATTCAGGCCTCCCTCATGAGGCACAGAATGTTAAGTCCATGAAACTAGTTTCAAACATTTTTGTCACATGCCCATACCCAGACACTGTTGAACGGCTTGTTTTATATGGCAACATGGTCAAATGCTCTAGAGACAACCAGCTGAGAGAAGCCACTTCCATCCCTTACTTTATAGATGAGGAGACAGGGGCTGGTAAAGATGCTATGTGTGGCTAGGACATGTGAGAGACAGACCTGGGTCCCAGGACTGGCTCCTAGGAATGGCCTTGTGGCCCTGATGCTCACCAGTCTTTCCCAAAGGATGGACAGATGAGCTCGGGTGTGAGTAGGCAGTAAGGAAAGGGCCTGGGAGAGGGTGTATGTAGCAAGAGTTCCCGAAATTCATTTTGCTAGAATGTTCAAGGCCTTCTTTAAGAGGGAAAGCTTTCTGGCCTTGTTCATAGAAGCTAAGTTACAGCTAGCTACATAAAAGAAAATCTAGGCATAGTTCAGGGTACAGATGCAGGCATGTTCATAGGGCCTGCGGTAGATAGAAAGTCCTCATATGTAGGGACTTGGGGAACATGAAGCCAGGTGTGGAAGGTGAGAGGAGGCTTCAGGGCTGTTTGAGTGCTGGTTGGAAGGACAACAGTCTCCTGAAAGCACCAGGGAACTGTTGGAGGGTAACTACAATCCTAGTGTCCCTAATGAGCACATGGAAGACAGCCAAGCTGGGTACCCCCTAGGACAGCAGAAATGAGGACACTGTCTATAAATGTAGACATTCGGGAGGTATTAGAGAGCAGAAAGCCCAAGCAATAGACCTAAGTGTTGAGGGGCCAAAGAGATGAGACTCCCAGAGGCCTGGAGCCTGGCAGCCACTGAAGATAGCAAGAGGTGTATCAGGCCCAAGGTCAATGGGGGAGGCAGGCATAGGGGAGCTGGTCCTCCAGCCCCTAGGTATGCGGAGATGAGGGGTCCTGGTGGATATGAAAGGAGATTCACCCAGTGAGAAGACAGAGTGAGGAGATTCATTCCAGTGTAGAGACAGATATGGGGGGGGGGGGAGGTTGGGATTCACTCCAGTGTGGAGCTAGATGTGGGGGAGGGGCGGTGTGCAATGGCCAGAGAAAATTTTGTGCTTAAGATCAATCGTCTCTTGCCCATAATTTTGAAATGTAGTTCTGAAAAGGAGCCCACTTGTGTGTGCCTGTGCACACTTGTATGCATATGTCTGTGTGTGTGTGTGTGTGTGTGTGTGTGTGTGTGCACTTAACGTATCAACTATTTGTTAGGGTTTCACTGCTGTGAGGAGACACCATGACCAAGGTACCTCTTACAAAGGAAAACATTTGATTGGGGCTGACTCACAGTTTCAGAGATTTAGTCTATTACCATGATGGTGGGAAGCCTAGCAGAATCCAGGCAGACATGGTGCTGGAGGAGCTGAGAGTTCTACATCTTGTTCTTCATGGCGGGAAGCCTGGTGGCACGCAGGCAGACATGGTGCTGGAGAGATAGCTGAGAGTTCTACATCGTCATCAGCAGCCAGCTGATGGACACTGCATCCCACACTGGGTGGAGCTTGACCATAGGAGACCTCAAAGCCCATCCCTAAACTGAGTGACACATTCCCTCCAACAAGGCCACACCTCCTAATAGTACCACTCCATATGGACTAAGTATTCAAACACATGAGTCTCTGGGAGGCCATTCCCATTCAAACCACCATATGCCCCATTCAGATAAGTATTGATACCAAGAAAATGTATATTCATACCCAAGTTTATTCTGAAGGCTTATTTTTAACCAAAAAGAGTATTTGGATTTTATCCAGATCTTATTTGGCATCTATTCTAGTTTGCTTTCTGTTGCTGTGATAAAATGTGATAAATGCATGTCCAAAATGTGATAAATGCATGTCCAAAATGTGATAAATGCATGTCCAAAAGGAACTTGGGGGAAGAAAGGGTCTATTTTGACTTAAACATGACAGCCTGGGATAAGGGAAGCCAAGGCAGGAGCCTGAAGCAGGAACCTACAGAGGATCACTGCTTATGATGGCTTGCTCCAGGACCCTCATAGCCACCTTTCTTATGTATCCCAGGCCCACCTGCCTGAAGTCATCCTGCCCACAGCAGACTGGGTCCTCCTATACTAATCACACATAGTAGGTAGGCATCTGTGCTAACTAGTTTCATGTCATCTTGATATAGGCCATGGCTGAGATGAGAAGCATCGAATGAGAAAAAGCCTCTCTAAGAACAAGCTGAAGGGCATCTTCTTTTACCAGTGATTAATTAATAGGGGAAGCCTCAGCCCACATAAGTGGGGCCAACCCTGGGATGGGGGTCCTGGGTTCCATAAGAAGCTAGGCTAGGTAATCCATGAGGAACAAGCCAGAAAGCGGCACTCCCCCAAGGCCTGTGCCTCAGCTCCTGCCTCCAGCTTCCTGCCCTGCTTGAGTTCCTGTCCTGACTTCCTTCACTGATGAACAGTGATGTGGAAGCACTTTCCATCCCAAGTGCTTTTGGTCATCATGCATCATCATAGCAAAAGAAACCCAATACGTCAGAAATTAGTACCAGGATTGTGGGGTATTGCTGAGATGTTTTTGGGAGGGTTGTGGAAGGATATTGGAGCATTGGGCTAGAAAGCCATTGAGTTTTCAAAGCTTGGTGAGCTATCCTGTGAGAGATTGGAGAAGAAAAAAAAAAAACAAAAAACAAAAACAGAGTTTCAAGAAGATGACAGATGATGGAGGACTGGCTTGTGAACTTCCAGAGGGAGGTTTGGGAGGGGCCTTTAATGGCCACGTCGGGGCCATTTGCTAGTGTGAGTTAAGAACCTGTGGCTTTGGTCATCAGGGCTGAAGAATAGGGCAAGATTAACAAGATACCAGAATCACTAAGGCGAACCCTCTGCTTTGTTGGGATAATCAATGCTGGTCAGCTAGACCTGAGAACTTAGTGGTGATTAAGAGGAAACCAGCATCACTGACGGAAGCTTCTGGGAAATATGTGTGTTTTCAGGGTAGCACACACAGAAGCTGTTTTCCAAAGGCTACCAAGGATGTACCTTGTGCTGGTAAGACAAACGTGATAGTGTCAGGTCACCCAGGAGGTGCTGAAGACATGAGGGTCCTGAGAGCAGCTGAGGCTTAGCACTGGGTGGCAGGGCTAATGTGCCTGAGGAGAGCCCAGGAGAGGCTATTGTGAAAGTACGACCCACTTGCAGCAGAAAACCCAAGAATGTTTACATGCCAGCACCGTGGGATGATCACCAAGAACAGCAGTAGCCTGGGAGCAGAGGCAGTCTGAGCTTAGGAGACAATCTGTGGGCTGCAGAGGGCAGGGCAGGTCAGGCAAAGCCACCAGAGAAGACACTGGGCACTGAGATAATTATGCTTTTGGGGTTTGGTTTTTGCCTTGATCTAGTTGTGGCTATGTCCTGACTCTTCTAGATGTAATAACATATCTAATTGGTTTTTTGGTTTTACATGAGCCCACAGTTGAGAGACTTAAACTTTTAAAGATGCCTTAGAGTTTTACAAAGACTTGGGATATTAAAAGAGAGTTTGGGTCCTTTAAAGAAACCTCTGAATTTTAAAATGTTTGAAATTTTAAAGACAGTGGAACTTTTAAAAGTTGGAATAGGTTATGTTGTGGTGTTGATATTAATGTGAGATCTTGGAGATGAAAAAGAAGGAAAGGTTGTTGCTTAACAGTGATAGGCTTGTGTATCAAGTTGATCAGGGGTCAATTGATTGTGCTGACTAGTTTTGTGTCAGCTTGACACAAGCAAGCTACAGTCATCTGAGATGAGGAAACTGCAATTGAGAAAATTTTTCTCTAAGATCTGGCTGTAGGCAAGCCGGTAGGCCATTTTCTTAATTAGTGACTGATAGGGAGCCAGCCCACTGTGGGTAGTACCACCCATAGGCTGGTGGTCCTGGGTTCTATAACAAAGCAGTCCAAGCAAGCCCTGAGGAGCAAGCCAGTAAGTAGTACCCTTTCATGGCCTCAGCATCAGCTCCTGCTCCAGGTCCCTGCCCTGTCTGAGTTCCTGTCCTGACTTCCTTTGATGAAAAACAGTGATTTGGGATATGTAAGCCAACAAACCCCATTCTTGCCACATTGCTTTTGGTCACGGTGTTTCATCACAGGGACAGCAACCCTAACTAGGTCAGTATCCAAAAAGTGTGCAGATGGCACATGATGGGACCAATAATCAGAGAAAAGGACCGACTCCATGTTGCACTCTCTCATGCCCTGTTGTTCCCATGGTAACACATTTCTGGTGAAGTACTAAATGGCACCAGTCCTCTCTGACCAGAATAGAGTGTTCTAGCTCAGGGATACTCAGCTATTTGAGTTTGTTCTCTTTGCACATCTTAGTCTTTCAGTCAGGAGCTTAGCTAGTGAGGCCTATGAGGTTTACCTCCATCCTGAGATAAAGAAAGCTGAAGATTCTGGTAAACATGGTCTGGCATTGAGAAAACAAAAGTGGGGCTTATCCATGCAACAAAGTAACTGATAATTGCCTTCATTATTCTGGGCTAGATTGAGGTCATTGTCTGACAAAATTGGACAATTTAGGAAATAGAAAAACCGAACACAACATCTGAATCTGTTTAGACACAAATTCTTATCAGCGTTTAGCATTTAGGAAGGGAAGACAGGAAGCAATAAAGACACGCTGGTAAGCAAGGAGACACAATGAGGAGACCATCCTTGATGCACTGTTAAAGCAGCAAGTGGGTGAGGGACCAGACAGGGAAGAGGAATCTAGAATCTATACAAGCATTCATTATCATCCCTGGAGTACAACACAGTGACATTGTGACATTGTGACATCTGATGCCTCCTTAGCTTCAGAAACATTGGCCTCTGTTTAAGAAAGAAAGAAAGAAAGAAAGAAAGAAAGAAAGAAAGAAAGAAAGAAAGAAAGAAAGAAAGAAAGAAAGAGAGGGAAAAAGAGAGTAGGGACTGACTGAAGGTGTTGTCACACTCCTTTATCATTTAACTTCCCCACAAAACATCTGTTCCTCTGGTCCACCCCCACCCACAGAGGCTATTCCCAGTCATCTTCCTCCATGAGCGCCTTTCTGAGGAGCTGCCTTTCAACCACGTTCATGTGCCATCTCAGACTATCCACTACTAGACAGGACAGGTCTATAGAGAGAAGACCAAGGTCGGGAATGGAACAGCTTGATTTATTTCTACCAATGAGCGAGAGTTTGGCAAAGTCACTAAGCCAATTTTTTTCCTCAGAGCCTCATCTGACAAAGTGGTGACGTGAGTAGCCTCAGCCCCGAGGGTTGTCGGGAATATTTGTAACTGGTGCATAAACACACGAGAAGTATTCGAACTGATGCGGCGCCACGCTGTTTCAATAGTGGGCTTACTGCACGCGCACAACTTTTAAATCAGGTTAGGTATATCAGCTCTTCAGCATCCATCATTTCCTTATGATCATCAGCAATCAAACCAAACAACAAACAAAAACATTCAAAGCCCTTTCCTCTACCAAAAGTCAGGGGCAGGGGAGGTAGAAATCGAGTCGGAAGGAAGCTTGGGTTTATAAAATGACAGGGCCTAACTAGAAATATTCCCCCATCCAAAGGCTCATGTGTTGAGTGCTCAGTTGGTAGCTTGTGCTGTTTTGAAAGCTATGATGGAGTCTTTAGGAGGAGAGGCCTGTGCAGCAGAAGCAGGTTGCAAGAAACAAGCCTTTGAAGAAGATCCCAACTTCTGAATCTTCCGTGTGAACAATGCAGAGCCAGTCCGCCACACCCTCCCCACTGGGACAGACCAAACCCTGTGAAATTCGCAGTCAGAATACATCCTTCCCGCCTGCAGTGGTTTATCTTGACGGTCACTCTGGCAAGCTCCAGCATCACTGGGGGAACACATTTCTGGGCTTTTTCTGTGAGGGATTGTTTAGATCAGGTTAGCTGCGGTGGGAAGACCCAACCTAAGCGTGGGTCACTCAAAGGACTGTGGTTCTTAGCTGCATAAAATAAGGAAGATGAGCTGAGTGTGGCCATTCCTATCTTATGCCTTTTAGAAACACACACACACATACACACACACACACACACATATGCACACACACATATACATACATGTATATACACACACACACATATGTATATACACACATACTCTAGGCAAAAGTCAACATCACAAATAAAAGCCTCATACATTCATAGTTCTTATTCTTGAATCTATTCTGTTAAAATGTATTTAATTTCTTTCTTACATGTCATTCTTTTCTGTATTGGCCATTTGCACATTCCCTATTTTCTTTTAAAGGGCAGGCTACTCCTTATGTGATACACATTGGATTATAATTAAAATCAAAAGTGCCTCACATCTAAGTGCTAGTAATTGTACAATCTAATAGAAACCCGACTCCTAAAAGCGCCAAAAAAACCATTTTCCAAGTGCCAACTGAAAGGACTCACACAGGCACTAAGAAAAACAAAATGTGAATTCAGCAACAGTTAGTTCCAAGAAGTCCCTGCTGGCCGTAATTAATTCAAGGAAGCAATCAGCAGAGCTAATACTGTCTATTGTAATGTGTGTAACTCACTTGCTCTCAATAATGGGTTATATTCAGTAATCTCCCCAGGACCAGAAGCTGACTGCTGAATAAGTCTGCGACATCCACGTAACTTGGGAGACATTTATTTTTATCACTGTCCTGTTGGTGGTCACTTTCCTAATTCTGAGTCAAAAAGCCATGGCTTAACAAGAGGAAACATGATGTGAAATATAATACTTCTTGGACAATTCAAGATACCATCCTGTATCCACCCTGAAGAGGAGGCCGGTCTCCTGAAGGGCACAGACTGAAGCACCATTTCCCGTCTGTCCTTCCTTTGTCTAGGACTTAAATTTCTTTTTCTTGACTTTCTACCCCCTTTTTACTTTTTAGCTCTTGTTTTCCAGACTGCTTTTCAGCCTCACACTCCTTTCCTCTCCAAGCACATGGCTGCTCCTGAGTGCTTCTAGGGCCTCCACCACTGCTCAGAGCAACCACAGGCATCTAGAACCACATAATGACACAATGTAACACTCACATCAAAGCAATTGCCAGAGGACTCAGTGTGAGTCCGTGATGACCTGAGTTTACTCTTTGGACCCCACAAGGTAAGAGCTATCTTCTGACTTCTACACACATGCTGTGATATGTGCCCACCTGTGCTCACACACATATACACCCGAAAATAATAACACAAGGAAGTTAAACGCTAGGAAAGACATTCCACCACGAACACTGCAGCAGCTGTGGACCCCCAAGATACTCGTAATAAATCAGTCTATGACAATCCTTGTGTCTCTGTTATGCCATTGATGAGTATTTAGAACCAAGGCATTCATGGGCCTACTCTCTCATTCTCTTGGCCCACAGCATCTATAGTGCAAACAAGGAATTAATATAGGACAGGCAGGAAATCTGACTCCCAATTTTAGCTAGTGATAGCCTGTCTAGAACTGGAGTGCATACATATACATATACACATACACATACACACATATATATACATACATACACACACACATATATATATATATACACACACATATATATATGTGCATATATTCATACATATCTACATACATATACAATATATAGATACTATATTGCAAATATAATCAGGGAAGGCATAGGAATCTAAGTACTAAACCAAAGTATCAGGAAACAGGTGCTTGTCGCAATATGATAAGGTTCAAGTTTACCACTGTGCTCCAAGGCTAGAATCAACCTTTGGGGCTGCTTAAATCGAGCTGTGAGTTTTGATCTCACTTTCATTGTTGTTATGATTAGAATTTCAACGATCTACATCCCTATCTATTTTATTTCTAAGGACAAGCCAAAAATAGCCATGAAAAGACCAGATAGACAGGCAAAGCCTCGGGCGGAGTCAAGCTTCAATCATTAGGGGAGGCTGTGGAGAACCAAGAGTTGGCTTTATGCAAAACAGACATCAAAACCAAAGGTGCGTATGAGAGTGAAGCCAGCCTGCATGTGTGTTAGGGTCATAGGGCAGGTGGGTGATGAGAATATGGGCGGAGATTAAAGAACCCAATAAATACATTAGTCATTTTCTAATCAGGTTGGAATACAAATTAGAGGCCCAGTGTCTTTTATCTGGGTTTGTTTGATTGACTGTTGTTTGTAATGTAAATTATAAGCTCTCAGAGGCCAACTTTCCTCAATGAGACTCTAATGCCGCTTTTCATCTGAGTCCTCCCTTACATATCCTATTTGCAGGCCTTAGCTGCTGCATTCTGGCAATGCTGTTCTGCAGGCAACCATATCATGACAGACCCTTCACTTGGGCTTCTGCAAGCCTCTGTAGCATCCCTGGTTATCTGACATTAAAAGCGACCTTCTCTCCCATGCCATGGACAGGGCAAGGGTGACTCAGAGAAGGAAGCCTCTGGCCTCATTCTCATAGGAAGAATGCAGTTGAACCCTTTTACTGACTGCACTGTTCTGCCCCGCAAGTGAGACTATTGGAGAAATCTCTGTGTTTCCCTAATACCCAGGCCTGTGACTCCATCCATCCTGGCTGTCCACAACCTCACAAGATGTACTGTCTCCAGCCAGTTGTTTCTGGTTGTCTCCATCTCCCATATACATCTCCCATAGATTGTTGCTGGTCCTCTCAGGTTCCTCGCCGCCTCTCATGGTGGGCAGTCAAGATACACCACCATCCTGATAACTCTGAATAGAGTGCACCTTCCATGGCTTATCTCATTCAATCCCCAGTACAGCCCACCACGAGAGACAGCTGAGGAAGGCCCCTGACTTGTAAGGCTCAGTTTAGGACTTTCGATTTGGTGACGGGCTGGCAGGCAACCCCACTGTAAGTAGAGAGGAACGGTATTCCCAGACTGTACACAAGGGGACTGAGGGGCCAGACCAACTTTATAAGATGTGGATCTAGGCTATAAGCCCACACCTGCTGGTTCTAAGTACCAGCCTCTATTCTTTCTTCATGTCTCCAGAGCCGATGAAGCCTTCACAGGCCAGCTAAGCCTATCCTGGCCCTTCTTGGTCAACCCAGATCCCAGAGTTTCCAGGCAGAGATGGGCACAGAGTTACTTACCCTACTCCTCTTAATATCTTTGCTTCACTTTTCCATTAAGTTTTCAACCCTAAGAGAGGAAACCTTGCATAGACACACAAAGACATACATGCACACACACACATACAGACACAGACACATACATAGACACACATATACACAGACACACACACATTCATACACACAAACATACACTGACACACACAAACATACGCAGACACACACAGATACACACACAGACATACACAGACATATACATACATACATGCATATACACTCATATACACAGACAGACAGACAGACAGACAGACAGACACACACACACACACACACACACACACACACACTTAGGCTTCCTAGAATTAGTGCTCACTTCACTAAGGAAGTTTTAGACAGGCTTTCTAAGGAGGAGGAATACTACCCGGCCCCTCCCCACTTCTCTTCCCATGAGAAAAGGGCGTGGCAACCAGCTTAGTTTGTCTCTGAGACTTCCATGTTCACTAATAGATAGAGCTCCAGTTAACATCCGGATGCTTTCTGTCCTTTCCGCTTCCCCTCCTGCACTTTAGTCAAGCATAAGACTCATAGGAAGAGGCCCGTTGTCTTCATCGCCCTTTTCTTTGAGGGCATGGGCTTAGCTACTCTCTTTCCTGTGACTTCTGTCCTGTGAGTCTGGGATTTCAGCTTGCACTAAAGATCTCGTAAGAACCTCTTGGGCCTTCAGACTAGACTGAGTGTCCCAGCCCGCTCATCCTACCTTAGCCGGTCAAGCTTACTAGAAAGCATTCACTAGGGTTAAGAAGTAAACATGAATATTATGAGCTTGCGAGTTTGTTGTCTTAGGGTTTTACTACTGTGAACAGTCACCATGACCAAGGCAAGTCTTATAAAGGACACATTTAATTGGGGCTGGCTTATAGGTTCAGAGGTTCAGTCCTTAATCATCAAGGCTGAAACATGGCATATCCAGGCAGGCATGGTGCAGGAGGAGCTGAGAATTCTATATCTTCTTCTGAAGGCAAACAGAAGACTGGCTTCCAGGCAGCTAGGGTCTTTTTTTTATTTTATTTTATTTTTTTGTAGACTTTTGTCTCTCTCTTTTTTTTTTCATTTTTTTCTTTTTTTTTTATTATTTTTTTTATTTACATTTCAAATGCTATCCCGAAAGTTTCCTATACCCCTCCCCCCACCTCTGCTCCCCTACCCACCCACTCCCACTACTTGGCCCAGGCCTTGCCTTGTGCTGGGTCATATAAAGTTTGCAAGACCAAGGGGCCTCTCTTCCCAATGATGGCNGATTAGGCCATCTTCTGCTACATATGCAGCTAGAGACACAAACTCAGGGGGTACTGGTTAGTTCATATTGTTGTTCCACCTACAGGGTTGCAGCCCCCTTCAGTTCCTTGGGTACTTTCTCTAGCTCCTCCATTGGGGACCCTATGTTCCATCCCAATAGCTGGCTGTGAGCATCCACTTCTGTTTTTGCCAGGCACTGGCATAGCCTCACAAGAGGCAGCTAGGATCTTAAAGTCCACACCCACAGTGACACACCTACTCTGACAGAGCCACGCCTTCTAATAGTGCCACTCCCTGGGCTGAGCATATACAAATCATCACAGTTGTCATCTATAAATGATTGCTCCCAAGAGAGGAGTCAAATGAATCTTTACTCCATCAAGTTTTCACCCCTGGCCAACAGCTGATGCTGCCTCAGTCTTTGATCCCAAAGTCATTGCCTTTTTCGGACACCTACTTTGAGCAACAGATCTGAGATGAGGAGTACTATAAAAGACAGGTGAGCAGTTTACTGAGGAAGGCTTGGGGATCGCACCTCCTTCTAAGGTGGTTTACTCTGTAGGCACAGGACCTTGATGTCGCCCTTACAATTAAAGACCCTTAGTCCTCCCAGAGGAGCCGTCTTATGAATTCTGGTGGGTCTGGGTGACATTGTGAACATTGTGAACAGGGTGGTATGGGCTCTGACCCCTTCAGCACGGTGCCTTGACAAAGTGCAGAGTCTTCAGCAGGAACTGGGTTGAGAAGGAGGGTCCAACATTCCATGATTTCTTACTTTCTTGGACTCAACCTTATTTACAGTGAATTTTGTTACAGAGTTAAGTGATGGGGACGGAAGGAAGGAAGGAAGGAGAGATGGAGAAGGAAGGAGAGAATGGGGAGGAAGGATTGACTAACATGATGCAGGTTTGCCATCTTTGCTGCCTCCTGTCCTCCACACTTGCGAGTTGACTGGAGAAAACTCCTAAGACCCATGGCAAGCAAAGTCTAGGTCCCCAAACACTTGACCTTCAACCTCTGATTTTGACAAAAAATAAAAGTAAATTATGCTGTTAAAACGGTCACCAAAAATTCAGGGTGTTAACATCAATCAATCACCTCTAAGAACACACATCCAGACGGCATCTAGCCTGCTGGAGCCAGCCTGTGGTGGATGGCAATCACCTCCAAAAACACACATCCAGACGACATCTAGCCTGCTGGAGCCTGCCTGTGGTGGATGGCAGAAGAGACAGGCCCAGAGTCAAGTCTATGAAGTTGATGGACAGCAACGCGCGAATTTCCCCAGAAGTGTTTGTGCATATGAAGGGTTCTGCGTGGGAGTCTTTGAAGAGTCTACTCTCCAGGAATTCTGAACTCATTCTCAGCTCTCTGGGCCCATGGCAATGAGTGAATTGTGTCCATGATTCTCTCCATTGTAAACGATGAGAGATTTTGCTCACGTATACCTTCCCTCTTCATGAGCAGCACCTTGTAAATAAATGCAGCACGGGCCTTGGCCCAAGACTACATATTTCATTATTTATGAGAAAAGAGCCAGGCTGTGGGGAAGGAAACTTGATTGGCAAGTCTTGCCCCCGATCAGTCTCAAACTCAGAGCAAGCCTCCCGCACTCTCCGGGCCTCATTATCTTCAACGGTTGCCAAAGGGGCATGAGAACAAAGGAGGAAGGTTTTGTGGGAAATTTGTTTTATTGGCACATAATAATTATGCATATTTACAGGCTTTAAATTTTTAAATCAAGTTACGGTACTTAGGCTGGAAATAATAGAACTGTGGGGAAAGAGGGTGGAAAGGAGATGTCAAATCAATGCACTGTGCTGTGTGACCGTGTTTATTAATAAAGTCCATATGGAAAACACTGACATAAACCAAAGGCGGGGCAAATGTCAGCTCATGAGAAGACAGGGACACCATCCTGAGGGCTCGGCTGCCACAGCACGAGGCTCCTTACTAAGGCTTCCTGTTGTTGGAGGCGTGACAGACAACCAGAGAAGGTAGGGACTTGGCTGGAAGGAGGGAAAAGCCCATCTGAGTTGTCACCCCAGGTAGCGACTTGCCAAACTGCACAGCAGCAATTTGCTCCCCCTTCCAGGAAGTCTCCATCACAGGCCAGCGGAGAGCAGACATTGGGCCCGTGTTGTGAAGCCCCCATGCCTGCTCCCGGAGCACACCAGTCCCTCCTCATGTCAGCCCTTCCACACCTGTAAGACAGGCTGGTGTTTCTCCATTTTAGTGGTGTGCCTAGCACACTCAATAGTGTCTTTCTTGAATTGAGTTGTAATTTAACTATGGTAAATTTATCCCTTTTCTGGTACATAGTATTGATTTCTCTATTAATGTATCAGATCATTTAGAATATATTTCCTCCTACGTATAACAAAATCATTTTCTAGGGTTATCCTGAATAGTCATTATTTTCTTCATATGTTATTTAGCTCTATGACAATTTTGAAATACTACTCAAATCCATTGGATAAAAATATGTACGTAAAAGTTTGTGCTAATAAAGCAAAAGTATCACACCCCACCCACCATCATCACCATTTCAATGGTTTTAAATTTCTTTAAAGCAAACACTCCCAGTAGCTCCATTTCTTGAGCCAGAATTGCTCCTCTCTAATCTATTTTGTTTAAATACAAAAGGATGTAACAGCAAGAGAGAGGAGACAGAACCTAGATGCTGAGTTCAGCAACTCTAAACTGCGCTGAACTCTTGACAATAGACTCAGATATGTTGTTCTTAAGATGAGCTGGACACTAGCTTGCCAGGGGCTAACCACGGTCCTGTGACTCCTCTATGAATTACTCCGTGTACAACCCAGTGCTTACTAGAGGGTAGGTGCCTAACATGCTCCTTTGAAGCCTGTGTGCACAGTGACTGAAACCCTACCAGTCCCGTAGCAATTATTTAGGACGTGGCCTAGCAAGAGATTTTTCTGGAAGGGAGAGTTTTATCACTGATGTTTAGAGTTGCTGATGCAGGGTAATAAGAGGGAGCAGGCATTTCGGCTTGTTCGGCTGGTTTTAAATTCACTACAGTCAGGGCAGCCCTTGCTGCCTTCATCACTTTCCAGCCTTGGTGTGAAAATGACATTTGGGTCTATGCCTTGAGTCAGGTATCATTCAGCCAAGGAAAGAATAAAGCCAGGAACGTCTTAAGAATGGCAAGACAAAAAAAAAAAAAAAAAAAAAAAAAAAAAAAAAAAAAAAAAAAAAAAACTTTTTTTTTTTTAAATTTTTCTTTATTTACATTTCAAATGCTATCCCAAAATCTGAATAGAGAGACAAGTCACAGAAACCATTCTGCAGGAAGNATGCCTTGAGTCAGGTATCATTCAGCCAAGGAAAAAATAAATTCAGAAACTTCTTAAGAATAACAAAACAAAAAAAAAAAAAAAAAAAAAAAAAAAAAAAAAAAAAAACAAGGCAAACAGTTTTTTTTTTTTAAATTTTTCTTTATTTACATTTCAAATGCTATCCCAAAATCTGAATAGAGAGACAAGTCACAGAAACCATTCTGCAGGAAGGAATTTTTTTCCCTTAACTTCAATAAAGTTCGCTCAACCAAAGCATGGTTTCTAAAGCCATGGCTATTCATGTGACACAGTTAGGACCATGTCAGCTGAGAACACCATTATTATCTGCTTGCGTTTTTCTTTAAGCCAACTCATTTTCTCCCCAACGTAATTCCTGAATAGAGCTTATGTCATGACCATAATTAGGTAAAAACATAATGCACGGAAACAAAAACAAAGTTACTGGGTTTGACATTTAAATCCAAAAGAAATAACTAGGGAAATGGATAATACTTGAAACGATCAATCCATAGAGTTATGCACTTAAAAATAAACTGAGACAGAAGAACAGAACCATTCAGGAGTAGAGCTTGTTACTTATAACTGGGTCAGAACTGCTTGTTCCCAGGTGAAGAGAAATCCAGTACTAATGAGCTAGCATGAGCATGTAAGTGTGGGCTAACTAGATTCTAACATCTGAAGGATGAAACAGAAAGAAGAAAATGACCAGAACTGAATCCTGAGGATCTATTTCTAACCAGATGGATCTTTCAAAAGCTAGCTGCAGAGGTGGTTCAGTGGGTAAGCACTGGCTGCTCTTCCAGATGATGGGAAATCAGTTTCCTGCCACAAGTTGGCTTCAGGGGATCTGAGGCCCTGAGCTGGCCTCCATGGGCACTGCGTGCCTGAATAGCACAGATTTACATGCTGGTAAAAATGTCATAAAATAATAAAGTAAATCTTTAAAAATCAATTGCATCAAGCTCTATACTTATCCTATATTATCGTGTGATAATATTCTAAATAAGGGGAAACTTTATATTCAGTGTGTGTGTGTGTGTGTGTGTGTGTGTGTGTGTGTGTGTTAATCTCTTTATTCTGCTGGAATAAAAACATTTGAGGGCTGGAGAGATGGCTCAGTGGTTAAAAGCACCGGCTGCTCCTCCAGAGGTCCTGAGTTCAATTCCCAGCAACCACATGGTGACTTACAAACATCTCTAATGGGATCTGATGCCCTCTTCTGGTGTGTCTGAAGGCAGATAAAGTGTACTCATATAAATGAAATAAAAAAATCTTAAAAAAAAATTTGGAAAAACTGTGACCACATTTTCCAAGCACTTTCTGTGACCCTGAGAATCCACTAGTGTCTGTTGTAGCTGTGGTAGCCACGGATTCCTGGGTTCCTAAAGCTGGGGATAGATGGGAAGGATGGCAAGAGAAATCATGAGGCAAGACTAAGTTCTCTGATGGAGGCTCAACTTTAATTCTAGGGTCTGAATTTAAAGGGGTGGGGGACCCATCCCCCATTTTGCCAGGATCTGGTCAGGAAGAGGAGCTCAGCTGCTCAGCAGGTAGTGGCTTCTTGCAGGAAGGTACAGATGTGGCAGGACAATAGACCTCACCTAGGTCTGAAGACTCCACCCTAGGTGAGCTAGCCAGCTGTGGCAGACAAGGTCTGATTCAGCCTGCTCAAGGCTGTGGGGAGGGCACAGTCTGTAGAGTTGATGACGGCATCGAAACCCAGCCCTGCTCCAGTTTGCTGTTGTCACTTTGCTGTGCACCTATCCCACTCTATTTTTGTTGTGACAAACACTGTGACCAAAAGCATCATGGAAAAGGAACAAGTTTGTTTGGGGTACCCCCATCACAGCTCACCACTGGGGGGATACCAGAGCGGGACCCAGAAGTGGGATTAAAGGCAGGAGTCACAGAGAAGGGTTGCTTGCTCTCTGTGGCCTACTCAGCCTGATTTATTATACAACCCAAGACCACCTGCCCAGGGATGGCTCTACTCACAGGCCCACACGTCAATCATCAATCATGGAAACGCCCTACAGACTCACCTACAGGGCCAGACATTTCTCAATTGAGCTTCCCTACCTAGTGACCCTACCTTGTGTCACCAGAGAAGTGTTGGAATACTCTATAAACTCCTGTCTGTCTGTTTGTGACAGTGTCTACATATGTGGCTCTGGATGTTCTAGTGCCCACTATATAGCCTGGTCAATCCTCCTGCCTCTACTTCTGAATGCTGAGACTATAGGAATGTACCACTATGCCTGACATAATACAAACTACTTTTCCAAAAATAACCTTAAATGGATCAGATGAAAAAATTATTCCAATTTGCAAAACCACTCCTAATTTAATATTTGACCTCATGGACAAACAATTTCATTAGGAAAGTGCCATGAGCCTGCCTGGCCTGGAATGAGCTTGAAGTGGGACACAGTGTTGGACATTGCTTTAAAGACTGATGATCTCTGGCCTCCTAGCTCTCTAACTATACTGAATCCTTGCTGATAACTTCTAAAAGATTCTAAAGACTCCCTTGCTTAATCTGTGTTTAAAAAAAAAAAAAAAAAAAAAAAAAAAAAGCCGGCTTCTTTTTTCTTTAACTCTGTGTTTTATTAAACATTATAACTCCCTTTCATTATTGAGAATAGTTTTCGCTATCCTAGGTTTTTTGTTATTCCAGATGAATTTGCAAATTGCCCTTTCTAGCTCTGTGAAGAAATGATTTGGAATTCTGATGGTGATTGCATTGAATCTATAGATTGCTTTCGGCAAAATGGCCATTTTGACTATATTAAGCCTGCCAATCCATGAGCATGGGAGATCTTTCCATCTTCTGAGGTCTCCTTCGATTTCTTTCTTCAGAGACCTGAAGTTCTTATCATATAGATCTTTCACTTCCTTAATTAGAGTCACACCAAGGTATTTTATATTATTTGTGACTATTGTGAAGGGTGTTGTTTCCCTAACGTCTTTCTCAGCCTGTTTATCCTTTGTGTAGAGGAAGGACACTGATTTGAGTTAATTTTATATCCAGCTACTTTGCTGAAGTTGTTTATCAGGTTTAAGAGTTCTCTAGTGGAATTTTGGGGGTCACTTAAATATACTATCATATCATCTTCAAACAGTGATATTTTGACTTCTTCCTTTCCAGTTTGTATCCCTTTGATCTCCTTTTGTTATCTAATTGCTCTGGCTAGGACTTCAAGTACTATACTGAATAGGTAGGGAGAAAGTGGGCAGCCTTGTCTAGTCCCTGATTTTAGTGGGATTGCTTCAAGTTTCTCTCCATTTAGTTTGATGTTAGCTACTGGTTTGCTGTGTATTGCTTTTACTATATTTATGTATGGGCCTTGAATTCCCGATCTTTCCAAGACTTTTATCATGAAAGGGTGTTGGATTTTGTCAAGTGCTTTCTCAGCATCTAAGGAGATGATCATATGGTTTTTCTCTTTGAGTTTGTTTATATAGTGGATTACATTGATGGATTTCTGTATATTGAACCATCTCTGCATCCCTGGGATGAAACCTACTTCATGATGGATGATCGTTTTGATGTGTTATTGGATTAAGTTTGCGAGAAATTTATTGAGTATTTTTGCATCGATATTCATAAGGGAAATTGCTCTGAAATTCTCTTTCTTTGTTGGGTCTTTGTGTGGTTTAGGTATCAGAATAATTGTGGCTCCATAGAATGAATTGGACAGAGTACCTTCTGTTTCTATTTTGTGGAATAGTTAGAAAAGTATTGGTATCAGGTCTTCTTTGAAGGTCTGATAGAACTCTGCACTCAACCCATCCGGTCCTGGGCTTTTATTGGTTGGGAGACTATTAATGACAGCTTCTATTTCATTAGGTGATATAGGACTGTTTAGGTCATTAATCTG
>NC_034605.1:59750178-59770349 GCF_900095145.1 Mus pahari | reverse complement strand
CTTATAACTATCATATTAGGCAAAACAAGGCATCTTCAGACTCAGGAACACCAACACAGATACACATTTTTCTACCATATGTGGAATGTAGAATGCACACACGCACGCACACACACACACACACACACACACACACACACACACATATATACACACACAGCAAACATAGAGGAAAAATATTGCAGAAAAATAAAGGAGACTGCTTAGGGGACAGGAGAGGTTAGTGTTCATTAAAATGTCGTTATGAAATGTGTCACTTTGTTTATACAAATGTTTTAGTTAAGCTTGATGCAACGAGTACAACTTTGTAATAAAGAAGTGTCAAGTCAATTTCTGGTGTTCTAATAAAACACTACCTTTCTATGTGGCAACTCAGGAGCATTGACATAAACATGGCTGTTTTGTAGTGTTCACCCTTCACATACAGCTTGCCAGAGCACAGTGCTCAGATGTATTAGTCACTTCCTGTGTAACCATTTGATCACCTGTGTTCACACACCCAACACAGGCTCACTTCGGCATGTAAAAATCTCATTATAACCCCAAATACGAGTCAAACAAAACTCAACTCCAATATGATTATATTTCACACACTAACTAGACGGCAGTTTCTCTAAGGGGTGAATCTACACATTCCCGGAAAGAGAACTGGGCGGGGCTACCAATCAGTGTGATCACTGATGGGTCACAAGTGCCTCGGTTATTGTAAGTTATTGGCCCCTTGGTAGAAGGTGGTTACATAGGAGATGATGAATTCCCTAACTCGAGGAGAAAGAGGACTGGCTGTAAAAGTATAAGAAGTTAACATTTTAAAAGTCAGCAGAGGTGAAAGACACTAAGTTCCAGAAATATTTTTTAAATTATTTCTTAGGAACTAGGAGCCTTTTGGAGTACAGAATGGTGTGAAGTAACAGTTATTATGATAATGATAATGAATAAAATTAAACCATTTGTGGGAAAGACATGGAAGCAGAGACCATATTTTTAAGCAAAATGAGACAGAATCAGGAACACAAATGAATATTTTTCTCTCATACATGGAACTTAGAGAATGCATATACATGCATGCATGAACATGTACACACATAAGAATAAAAAGAATATAAATAAAGAAAAAGAATAGTCCAGACAGGTGAAGTTGGCTGATTGGGAGACAGGAGAGAGTAATGTGACATAAATATGGTCAAAGTATATAATATATTTGAGTTAAAAGTCATGAAATCCATCACCTTATTAGGTGAATATATATTAGTTAAACTTAATATAACCAACATATTTTGTAATAATGAAGTATATTTGCTACTTTTCTGTTGCTGTAATCAAACATGTGACCAAGGCAACTAACCGAAGAGTTCATCTGGGCTTTTTCTTCCATAAGGTTAGAATCCATGATGGCAGAGCTGGGGCAGCAGGCAGCCAGCACAGAGGCTGGAGTGGCAAGCAGAAAGCTTCCACCTTCAACCAAACATAACCACGGAGCAGAGAGCAGTCGGTCAAGCTTTTTACTCTCAAAGCTCATCTCCAGTGACATACCTTCCTCCAGCAAGGTTCCAGCTCCTAAACCCACATAAACAACACTGTCGACTGGGGACAAGTAATCAAGTGTCCTAGACTGTGGGGGGACACCTCATTCAAGCCAACCTATGGAGGAGTAAAGACAGCAAGAGAAAGTGAGGAGACACAGGGGATGCAGGGCAGAGAGAATATTAGTAAGACTCTGTAAAACTGTGGCACACAGCGTGGAGAGCATGAGTGTGCTGGCGTGACCAGAAGTCAGTTAGAGCCAGTTTTGATATTGATCCCAGCGAGCCCGTTTGAAGTTAATAGGCATACAGATGTGTGTAACCCCAGGCAAGCCCTGTTGATGCTTGAGTCTCCTCTAATATGTCTCTCCAGGTGAAGGGCGATCCTAAGTAGAACACTTAATCTTAAAAGGATGATAGTGTCATCTAGCAGGTGGTCTCGCCAAATCAATGCCCCAAAAGACCCCATAATCCACTCACCTTCGTCAGGCTACATAGCTCCTTGACCCTCTTCTTCCCAGCTTCCTAGAGCTGTCCCCCTCATCCCTTCAGGAGCACCTGCAATGAGCTTCTCAGACAGAAGTCTATGAAAGCCCTGCTTCTAGAACGAGCAGTCTTTTTTTTTTTTTTTTTTGAGACAGGGTTTCTCTGTGTAGCTCTGACTGTCCTGGAACTCTGTAGACCAGGCTGGCTTAGAACTCAGAAATCTGACTGCCTCTGCCTCCCAAGTGCTGGGATTAAAGGCATGTGCCACTATGCCCAGCTAGAACAAGCAGTCTTTAACGCCTGTCAGGCATCTTTCTGGGAGAACAGACAAGAAGAGCAGGCGTTGGAGGGAAGCTGCTAAGGGATTAAGTGATCAGAGCACAGAGGGGCACTGGCAGCCTTCCTACCCACTCAGTGAAGGACATTTTTACAATCATTTCCACCCTGATCCTGGCTTCTGTGATTCCTGTTTCTCTGTGTTGTTGGCTGCCAGCCACTATTGTCCTCTGGGACAGATGCTGGCAGCTGTATACCAGAGCTCTGGCTCAACCTGATGTTACTGTGCAGCTGTGGTCTTGGGACTTGGGGGCATGCCAGGTGACTGTCTCTAGAACTGTAGGGCTCAGTGCTCACAGTCCCTGGTAGGGTGGGGAGGCCACAGGGTAACTATTGTAACTGTGAAGTACCAGGAAGTATAGACCTGTCAAGGTGACTTGGGAGTGTTGGGGCTTCCCAGCTCTTGGTTGCCACTGGACCACCTGCGATTATAATCTCCAGATCTGCCAAGCCTTACTGTCTATACTAATCTCTGTCCTTCAAAGCCCAGATCCACCGGTGGAAAACTTCAAGACCTGCCAGAGCTGCTCTGCTGTGCTGTGTCTCCACCGCCTGCTGAAAAGACCTTTGATGTCCCAGAAGACATCCTTCGGACCCACCTACAGACATTCACCAGTCCCTTCAAAGACTGGGGCTGGGGGCTGGGGTTTTTTCCCCACGCTATATAAGCTGAGTTCCTTCAGTAAACTTTGAGCCTCGATCAGAATATTTTTGTCCTGGCTTCCAAATTTCTCTTGCACACTCCATTTTAGCCCAGCCTGCCTCTCAGGATGAACCCAGACCGGATTAAAGTGAGTTTTACTGCAGGCAGAAACTCGCATGGGAGGCAATGTCTTGACAAATGTCTGTTCATTTTCAGATACTGCTGGCACAACAGGGTCTAAGTTTATAAGATACACTCTGCCTTTTCTCCTTTTCTGAGACTGTTTCCCGAGGGTCGGCATTATCAGGGAAATATGTGGATACAGACAGGTGACATTAAGGTTTCTCACTGCTAAGGTTTCCTGATCTTTCTCACTGCTGGGCTTACAATGGAGATTATAAGGACAAAAATTGTTAAAATAACATAGTGACAGCCACAACATTGGAGTCTTACAACATGCCACATAAGGCCCAAGGTATGTTAACTAGCACAAGAGGCTGGGACTCAACTCTGCTCTGTCAGTGTTTGAGGACATAGTACTCATAGGACATAGGTGGAAGGTAGGGCACAAAACCTCAGATGGGTGAATCCCTTGCAGTTAAATATGTGGGTAATGTAATGAAAAATCCTTCTCCCCTCTCAGAAGTCCTTTCTCTTCCATTGGCAAGAGTGTAATTTAGAATAGCAATCATCATTTTTTCACCAAAGCCTTCATGTTACATAATCCCGTGATTCTGCTCCTGGGTACATTCCCCCAAAGAAATCTGCACATGCACTTCAGAAAAAAAATACACAGGAGTGTTCAGATTAGGACCACTCATAATGGCCCAGAACTGAATATGACCTGCGGGCCCATCAACAGGTGTGGATACAGTGCTGTGCTGATAAACACAGCAGGATACCACACAGGTAGGGTAAGGGAAAAGGTGGCTGTGATGGAACAGGAAGAGGGTCGGAGATGTGCCATGGCGCTCAGAACCATCTCCTTCTTGGCCTCACGTGTATGTGTCTTGCATTTGTTAAATCAAATCACTTGTTAAACCAAACTTAGCTCTCTATTATTTTTTGGATGTTTTTCCAAAAGAAAACTAGTAATGGACAAAGACAGCAATGGGTGCTTCCTTTAATTCGGCCTAATGTGTCTTGGTGGAAAGCCGTACATGAGACATGGAGCTGGACTGTCGATTGACTTCTGCCCTCTTCAGGTTCTTTCTGGTTTGAGATCACACCAGCTCCCACTCCTATTTCTTTTAACCACCAATGTTATTCTTTTCTAGAGAAGCATTGCCTTGCTCATATTAGAGGTGAGCACACTCAAGTGTCTTTTTCTCTGAGAAAGAACTGATTGATTTTCTTTTTTCGGTCTGCTCATTAGAAACAATCGTCAGCAACTCCAGTCATCCTTGACTGGAGAACAGTCTTGCGACTGGAAAATGGGAACACTGCGGTTTGTCGCTTTAATGAGCACATCTGCGCAAAGGCTTGCCAGAAGTAGACACAGGTACCGAGATGAAAGATCTCACTCGGAAAGATGTCTCGCGAGAACTGGTGATGGGGGGCAGGGAAGGAAGAAATGCGATGAGGTTCAACCTCCAAAGCTGGTCATGCCAGATTGGACCAGAAGAAAGAGAATGGAAGCCCAGATCCTGCTAGCTGTGAACCCTCGAGCGGGTAGCACATGAAGTTCAGGTGTCCTATTGGGATTTTTTTTTTTTTTTTTAAGATTTGGGTATTTTGCCTGTGTGTATGAATTGCATGTGTATGCCTGGGACCCACAGAGGTTCAGAGAGAGAAGCAGATGTCCCGGAACTGGAGTGACAGATTGTTGCGAGCCACCCTGTGGGTGCTCGGAACAGAACCTGGGTCCTCTGGAAGAGCAGACCGTGCTCTTAACCACAGAGCCTTCTTTGCTCTGGCCCTTTGCTTCGCTGCTTCAATGGAAAGAACGAACAGCACTGCAGGCAGCCCTAAGGCAGTCCATGTGGCACTGCATTTCAGCCTTGCCACCCGAGGAAGAACAGAAGCACAGAGCTGGGCACTACTCGCTCCGCCCATTTGTCTTGCTTTTGCTAGAACTCCAAGCAGAGGGGGAAAAAAAAGTAGAGCACAGAGAAATTCAGTGGTTTGTCTTCGTGAAAGCCACAGGTACAGTTCTTTGGGAGCGAGAACTGATCTCCAGGTTTTTCTTTCTTCCTTTGGCTTTTCCAAACCCTACTATACACCAGTTAAAAGCTCGCCACAACTTTCACTCCCCTCTGGAAGATTCACGGATAACTTGTTCTTTTCTAAATTATGTAACACCTCCTCACTTGACACATTTTAATGTTGTTTTTTTTTCCTTCCTCCCTCCTTCTTTCCTTCCTTCCCTCTCTCCCTCCGTTCTCCTCTCTCTCTCTCTCTCTCTCTCTCTCTCTCTCTCTCTCTCTCTCTCTCTCTCTCTCTCTCTCTCTCTCTCTGTTTCTGTTTTCCGAGACAGGGTTTCTCTGTGTAGCCCTGGCTGTCCTGGAACTCACTCTATAGACCAGGCTGGCCTTGAACTCAGAAATCTGCCTGCCTCTGCCTCTCAAGTGCTGGGATTAAAGGCATGTGCCATCACCGCCCAGCCAATGTTGTTTTTATGAGTTGTGACCCACTTTTGCTTTCTTTCCCCCAAAATGTCCATGAGCCCATCGCAGATCTGTCTGTCTATCTAGCCTTTGTCCTGCTTCCATCCCAAATTCTGATGCTTACCCACACACATCCTGGGGATATTCATTGCAGATTAAACTGTGCCACCTCACTGAAGTCTATACATGCCATTTTGAAGTCACCAAATTCTGTACCACGTGTTAAAATTCTACACATGGAGGGGGGCATTAAAGAAGGGTTACACGTTTTACTTCGTGTATGCCTGACTTATTTTTATTTTTGTATCAGTTAAAATAAAGTTTGTATTCGTTTGTGTGTATGTGGTAGGGTGGTGGGCAGTGTGTGCCACAGCACAACCATGGAGGTCAGGGGACAGCTTGCATGGGCTGGTTCTCTCCTTCCACCGTGTGGTACCCACAGGTTGATCTCAGGTCATCTGGACCAGGCAGTGAGCTCCTCTACCTACTGATGCATCACACCACCCACAAACTTTAATTTATAAATTTAAAGTGAGTTTTAACCTGAGGTTAAAGCTTGGGTCAGGAAGAACAGGGTAGACATTTGGAAGACCACGCACCAGATGTAGAAGGCGTTGGATCCCAGGACTATCTCCTTCTTGGACGAGCCTTGGGGTTTGCTGACTGAAGGGGAAGGAACTAAAGAGGGCGGTAGAAACCTGCCACTGTCCACCTGATGCCCAATGCTATACTTAGCTTCTCAAATGTGCGCTCTTGAGTCATGTATATTTGGGGACCACTGGTGAAGCTCAGTTGGCACAGTGCTTGCCTGAGCATGCAGAAAGCTGATGTCCTGGCTCCCATCCCCAGCATGATGTTGGTAGAAGCCTATAATCCCAGCACTGAGGAAGTGCAAGCCATACAATCTGAAACTCGGGCTCATCCACAGCTAAACAGGGAATTCAAACACAGCCAGGCATATATGACGTATTTCCTATATCCAGGTGGTATAAGGTTGTATCTAAGAACTGTCTGATGTCGAGTGTATGTGTGTGCGTGTGTGTGTGCATGTGCGTGTGTGTGTGTGTATGTGTGTGTTCTCCAATAATCTTAGAGAGAAATTTTGATCTTTCAGGACCCCAGAGGAATCCCATTACTAGAAATTAGGTGCCAACATGTTTCTCCAAGTTCCCTGCTGGAAGTATGTCCAGCCTAGATTGTTTAGACCCCTTTCTGTTTAAAAGGTGCAGGTGCACAGCATGTACCTCGTGCAGGGTGAACTGGGCCTGCAGGGGTTATGTTCTGTATTCTTCTTCAGCCAAATGTGCGTGCTTGCTAGAGAATTGGGAACTGTGGCATGCCTGAATATAGAGAAAATCAGGGACATTTGGCATTTTGCAACCGTCAAAGTCTCTTATTCCTGGAGCGTTTCTGCTAATACTTCATGTACAGAGAGACCATCCAGCAACTGATAAAGGGGGGAATGTGAATGTGTGCACATACAATATAATTACTCAGACTCAATATGCTTTTTCTATTAGCTGTTTGTATAGAAAAGTTCCCTGACCAAGCCGGAACCTCTGAGGGGTCTGTGGGAAGAAGCAACTCGGGACACGATCTCCATGATATTTCATTTTGTTATCTCTTATTACATGATGGCCCAGAGTGTGGCATGAATAAAGCTGTCTTGTCATCAAAATGCATTCATTCGTTTAACGAGTTCCTGAAAATAATGGAACCGTTGCTAGGCAATGGGGAAATTATACATTCCCAGGGATCCATGCAGACCTACCAGCACAAGCAGCCCTGGGGACAATGGATGGGCGTTACTCTCTGGAGCCCACCCCAATAAGCCAGCACCTCACTTTACCTGAGGCTTGGGGGGCGGGGCCTCATTTGGGGGCGGGGACTCATGTGTTAGCTCATCCTGACCCATGGTTCCAAGGAACAATGCAGGTAGATCTCTTTTCAAGCAGGAGTCTGGGTCCATTTAAATGCAGCCTAGCAACTGTATTTCACACTAATTCTGGACAAACTATGCCAGGGGACTTCTCTGTCATTGAGCCTCCTATGCCACTCTGAACAAACTATGGTACAGCCATGCACATTCCTTTAGCTAGGAAATAAACTTGATTTTGCATATATATTTTAATTGAAAAAAAATACACTGACAAGTAACATGGAGAGATCATATATTAAGAAAAAAGTAGATTTGATTTTTTAAATAAATTACCCACAATTCAGTTCTTCCTCAAATAGATGATGTAAATATTTGAAATGTATTTGTCACTTTTATAGATATGTGCTGTCATTATTTATTACCAGCTGGTATATTTCACTCTGCGCACTGCAGTACTCAACTGATTACATGCATTATTCCCTTAAAAGCAGTTTGTGCCAGGTATGGTAGAATATTTCTTTAGTCCCAGCACCTGAGAGGCAGAGGCAGGTGGATATCTATGAGTTCAAGAGGAGTCTGGCCTACAGAGCAAGTTCCAGGTCAACCATGGTCACACAGACTCTGCTGCAAAGGGGGAAAGCAATTTTTTTTTAATTAAGGTTTTTTTTTTTCCTAGTAAATTGCTACCAAAATAGCCCCACTCATCTTTCCCAGATATTTAAAAATGAAATACTTTTCCATTGCAAACTAACACACGTAGAGAGGCTTTTGTTGTGCAGCAGAGTAAAGAGCTCAGAACCCTGCCTCCAAAAACACACAAAAACACCAGGGGAGATGCCAATGCCAACCTCTCTAGCGGTCTGGAAATTAACCAAACAGCGCAGCACAGTGTGCCAGCCGGATGTTAAGAACAGCAAGCTTCGTGGGACTTTAACTTATTATTCCCTCTGCTTCTCCTGAGATTGACAGTAAACTAGAAAACAAGGAGCCTCAGAGTCACCCATGATGGCTGCATGCTTGCATTGCCTCAATCAGCAGAGAGGCAGAGATGGGTGAGGAGCTCTCCACAAGCTTTGTGCCCAGAGGCCATCACTACCGCAGCAGCTGCCTGGCAGCTCCTTGGAAAACCCCCAATTTACAATGTTTGTCTTTATTTGACCTGACTCAAAGCCTGATCAATGGAAAAGGTTCAGTTCCCCAAGGTATTTGTTGACAACAAGCAGGAAAATGACTAGCTACCCCAGCTGCCTGAGTCAGCAGAATCTGCACAGGCAGGGAGAGAGAGGGCTCCCCCCAGGGATTGATAAGTTAATCAGAGAACAAGGAAGATGCTCTTAGGCATTCTGAAAAGACACATTATATCCCAGGAGTCCCAGAATCTCCTCCCTGCATGAAGGGTTGTGAAAAAGCCCAGAAAAAATACTTTAAGAAGATCTGACTGTCTGACCTCTGGGTGACCTTGAAGCTCCGAACAAACAAAGGAAGGTAAAGAATAAGGCAGACATTATAAATAGTGAAATTGTTACAGGTTGCCTCAAAACAAAGAAATCTCTTATTTTTCTTGATATGTGTCTCCCAGGCTTCACCACAGCTCTGGGATATTCTGTGGCAGTTTCAATACACTGACAGTTTATAATTCTGCTATAGCCATTGTGTTCACAAAGATTGTTAAGAAGCCAACCATAAGCCCCGCCTGCCCAACGACCAGGTAACTTCCTGGAATGCTGGGAGTTGCAGCTCTTTAAGAAAATGCAAAGCCACATGGGAAATACGGTGGCCATGCAGTTTTGCCCTTAAAACCCCTTATGACACGGTGTTTTGAGTAGAGTAAGGTGAGATCTGTCAGAACAGTGAAGATGCACACCCAAAGAAACAATCCATCCAGAAGACAGGGCAGTGGTAACCAGCAAGCAGGCCTGCACTGGTGTTAATCTGGTAAGCATCTCTCTGCACTGGGGGCTGCGGAGCCCAAGCTTCTAAAACAAACACTATGGGACACAAGGGACAGAATGGCCCAGGTACAAAAATAAGTGGGTGGCTTCAATACCTTAGTCTACTCAAAAGATAGACAGATCCTACAGACAAAGCCATAGAGACTGTCCCAGTGGAATCTCACCTTGGGCCAAACAGACTTAACAGATGTCTATGGAAAGTACCACTCGACAGCCATAAAGCAAGTCTTAACAAATACCAACCAATGAATTAAGTTCATCTATTGTGTCAGATCATAACGGAATGAGACCAGGTATCAAAGGCAAGAGAAACTACAGCAATACAGGTTCATCTGCAACTAACATGACAAAGTTTGAACAAACAGTGGGTGGTTGAAGAAGTCAGAAGATGGGAATTGAAATTCCCTAGGAACTCGAAAATGGAAACACAATGTGTCAGAATCTTTGAGGTACAACAGAGGCAGCTCAGAAAATGGCCCTTAGTAACCACCGGGCTCTATGTCAAAAGCCCTGAGAGATCTCAACTAAATACCTAATTTTGTATCTCAAGGTCTTAGGGGAGCAAGAATAAGACAAATAACGATTAGAGGAAAGACATAAATAATAAAGATTAGAGTAGAAATGAAGAAGCAGCACAGAGCCAATGGAACTGAGAGTTGTGGGAGGGGAGGCAGGAACACACACATACACACACACACATACACACACATATACACACACACACATACACACACACATGCATGCACACACACACATGCATGCACACACACACATGCATGCACACACACATACACACACACACACGCACGTGCACACACACATACATACATATATACATACACACATACACATATGTAGGGATGGGGGAGGGGCAGGGATGTTGTTTACAGTACAGCAAGAGATGGGTTAGTCAGTTTAAAACAGCATCCCCCACAAGGAGTTGTGTTTGATTGTATTAATCCTGGGAAGGATACAGGGCAGAAAAAAATCCTTCTTTATTGTTTGTGGAAATGTAAATTAAGCCAGCCACCATGGAAATCAGAAGGAAGGGTCATCCAAAAAGCTAAAAGGAGAGCTACTACATGATCCTTCTCTGGTATATTCAGGCCACACCCAGAAGAATCAAAGTGTGAGTCAGGGAAAAATGGTCACTCATACTGTGGGGACAACTGCATACACACATGCAGAAGAACACAGAAGGACTACACACCCCCTTGGAATAGTCACACAAGGCAGGAGCCAGGCCTGAGTCAAAGATGAATCAAGGGCAGCCTCCTATGTAGCCGAGGTTGGGCAGCGCTGACTTCACGGTGCATCAAGAAACAACATCGAGATAAAGAGTAGACACGCTTGACCCCAGAGGATGCCATCCACCAGAAGTGCAAACATCAGAGTGCCAAGGGGCACCATCAGACCGGGTGTCTAACAAGAGTCTGGGTTCAGGGTGTGTCATGACCTCTCTGGTCAACAATATCCTGACAAGAATCTCCATTTGTGACTGAGCAAAAGACTCGAGCAGGCATTTTCCCACAAAGGGATGCAAGTTGTCAACAGTTAAGAGGTCCAGGGCCATGAGCCTTCTGCGAAATGGGAACCAGCAGCAGAGACATCACATGGGACCCCTGAGGTGGACTAAATCAGAAAGAGGAGAAGAGGTGGGGGAATTTGATCTCAGTGAGAAAGGGAAGCTGGGCAGAAAACAGTTTCTCGAATATATAGAACCTACCACCCATGGGTTCCCTTTCTCTGATGTAGCAAAGAGTATCCACCCAAAAATATAAACAAAGTTTCATAGCAAGATATTCCCTACAGTCCAGAGTGAAAAACACTCACATGATCATCCTGCTGGAGAGCAAAATGAAGACTATCCTTAAGGTGGACATTATCCTTAAGGAAGAAAAAACTGAATGACTGATAGGGCTACGGCATGAGTGAACCTTACATGCATCACGCTGTAAAGAGCTCTAGATGTCCTGTGTAATTTCATTTATATGAGATGTCCAGAACAGGCAGATCCATACTGACAGAATGTATGTTCACTGTTGGCAGTTTCCGAGGAGAAGAAAGAGTTTACTGTTAATGGGTTTCCTTGGGTGGGGCAGGGGTGGGTATGGGTGTGTGTGTATGTGAAAAGTCCTAAACATACATGACAGCAGTATTGTGAAACTGAATGCATTAGAGACTAAATCTTATGGCCCATAAATTATTTTCCCGTAAAGCTGCTGGTTGGAAGGTAAATGCATTTGTTTTCAAAATCAGATTATACAACGGATACAATGAAAACTCCCTCACCCAAGCCCTTACATGCCACCCGCTTCCCAGAGCGGGATACTCTCCATTTTTGCGTGTGTATCATTCAATGACTATCCTTTTTGATTCCAAACATGGATGGCATCGATCTTTTGTGACACATTTTTAAAGACAGAGCCCCCCTATCTAGCCCAGGCTACCCTAGAGCTTGCAGTTCTCCTGTACCAGCCTCCTGAGTGCTGGGATTGTAAGTGTATGTCACCCTTCCCATAGTTTACAGAATACCACTATCAGGACAGAGGCTATAGCTCTGATGGTAGTCCTTGCCTAGTAGACACAAGGCCCTGAGCTCTATCACCACCTCCGCAAATGGTGATGCAAACCTATAGTCCCAGCCCTTAGGAGGTGGAGGCAGGAGGATTAGATGTTCAAGGTCCTCCTCGCCTCCATAGTGCATCTGAGCTTGCACAGGCTATATGAGACTGTGTCTTAAAGAACTGTGGGGCTGAGGAGACGGGTTAGCAGGTAGAAGAGCCTTCCTCTTCACATCTTGGTGGGGGGTTGAAACTTCCAGAACACAGAGCTTCAAGGGCCGAGCAGCTAAGGCATGACCTTGACTCGGCTTTGAGCGGCCTGGCAGGTCCACCCTCCCAGGTAGACAGGTTGAAGCCCTGTCCTTACACAGCTCCTTCCTGTGAACGTCCTCTCTGCTGCCACTTGGCCAACGCTCTAAAGGCTTTTCGTTCATACCTTCCTCTTTAGTCAGCAACAACACAGGCATGCCCGTGTCTTTATCAGTGAATTTCATTTACTTTAAAACAAAGTTTCCACCTTTAAACCTATCATTTGATACTGTCCTTGGTGGGCCAGCTGCGTGGATCAGCTTGTACAGGAAAGAAGAAATACAAATACATTCTTCTGAAGGCTGACTTTTTCTGGTCATTTGGTCTTATGTAATGAGAATGAGGACACAAGGCTGGAACATTAAGAGGCTGTTGAAAGAACTGATTTCTAAAGGGGTGGCCCACACTGTGGGTCCTTTCGGACTGTTAGTTATTGTTGTTGATTTTTGTTTTGAACCAAAGTGAACCTATTTGATTCCGGGAATAGCATTCCTAACACTTTCCATCTTTAAAATGTTCGAATTATTTAGAATTGTGGTACCTATCTGGATAAAAGCAATGTGTATATAGTTGGGGATTCAGAATACATAACATGGTCAAGGCCCATGTAATGGCTCGGAGGGTGAAGACGTCCGCTGGGCATCTTCCATCCCTGGATTCCACAGTGAGGAAGAGGACAAACTCCCAAAGCCTTGCCTGACGCGCACAATAATAACGAATGGAGTAATTCACTGTAAAGTCTTACAGAATCCATGATCAACATGACAGGGACATGACTAGGCGTGTCGTGATAGAGACATTTCTCAATGAGTTCAGACTCCAGCTTGGCTTGTGAGGCAATTCCCTCCCTTGAGAAGAGTTGTTCCCAAAGCCATGCAGCTTGCTTTTGGTCAATCTGTTTCAAACAACTAGGCTGATAGCTCAGTGAGACTTGGGGCGAAGCCCCAGATGCTACTCACATCTATTCAATGGTGGCATGGTCCTAATGTATTAGAAATTTTTCATTGTGATGTTAAACTGATGGATTTCAGCAATATAAAGGAGTGGTCACAAACCAGCTTTCCTTTGAAGATTTTAGGGTCAGGCCTGTGTTAAATCTGTGCTGCCGTTTTATTGGAGCACTTGGCTCTTTCTATTGGTTTCTGACCCGTGGTTCTTCCGTTACATGATAATAGACATTCTCAGTTCCCACCATTACCACCTTCACACCTTGGAGGGCATGACTTTCCACTCCATCTTGCTTGGAGATTTTTTTCAAAATCTAAGTGCTTTGTCTACCTCTTATACTTGCACTACCCAGCCTGAGGAGACAGTCACTTGTGCCACCCTGAGGGGACAGTCACTTATGCTTTTGTTCTTGAAGAACTCTGGCCAGACAGCAGTGGGATGTTCCTCAGAATGGAAACGGGTGCTCTTTTCTTCCCTAACCCTTGGTGCACTGGAGCCACTCACACAAACTTCTAGACTTGTCTCAGCTATACCCCAGGCTTCTAGCAACAACCACAGATAACTTAGTAAGGATGAAGGCAAACCTTCCTGCTGATGTGGGGAGTCGTTCTGCTAGAAGAACCCCACCTTCCCAGATGCCCTTACTGGCTCTGCATGCCTGCCCTTGGCTGCTCTATGATTTGCTCCTGATGGGTCATATGGCCAGGAGAGCATCGACAAATTACTGTCTATTGGTTATTGTTGCTGCATCAGCCAGTACTAGGAGCCTAGACACCTGGGTGATGATAGGATCCCAGGATGCACTTGCCTGTCACAAGAGGGTGCCATCTGGCTTGAGTCTCCTGGGGATGAGGTAAGGACCAAGACCTTAACCTGGTCTTTTTGCCTTTATTACTTTCTTACTCTCCCTCTCTCACATGTGTACCTTGAAAAGCTTCCATGAAAGGTTAGACACACATCGTCACCCCAGGGCCTGCCCTGGATCAGCTCCAACTCCGATATCTGCTGTCATGGACACAGTACCCTCATCCCTTGGGATTGACTCCACTACCTCCAGAGCTCCCAGCTTGCACCAGGTTCTACCCCTATGGGCTGGAGAGACAGATAAGAAGCACAGGGGCAGGTGGGTGACTTTCCCAGAGAGGTGGCACGCTGACGAGACGAGCACGCGAGTGAAGGAGGTCATTTGAATGGTGTTGAACCATTGGAGCAGAAATGAGTTAATCTGCCAGAAAGTGACCAACGAGGGGTGACAGCTCTCCTCGACTAGGTCGTCCAAAGCAATCTGAAAAGACACTTGAGCAGGGGCCATAGAAACCAGGGGATTGCTCTATGCAAACACTTAGCCTGAAGAGCCTTCCAGACTGAGGAACAGCGGATACGCAAGGACATCGACAAGATCAGCGTGCTCTCGGAGCACGCACAAGTCTTTCAAGCAAGAGCCAGCGAATGGTGGGAAAGCGGGCAGAGGTGAGGTCTACCAGGTGAGGTGGGATCGGGTCAGGTAAGGGGTCGTAGGTTCCGAGAGAACTCCACAGAAGCACCTTAGGAAGGGACTGCCACGATTAGGATTTTTGCCGCAGACTACCTCTGTTCTGGGGTCTCCTATCTGCGTGGAACAGGTCTCGGTTGCAGAGGATTCGGCGGATGACAAACAGACCTGACATGAGAGATCATGTAGAATCTGAATGTATTGTTCAAATTGAGCATCAAACTTTTAATACAGAACAAACAAGGAAAGCCAGGCAGGATACATCTGCAAGAGTTACAGTGACACAAGACAAAGGATTGTATACATCAAAAGACCAGGGGGGACCAGGCAGCTTGAGGAGGAAGCCAGGTGTTCATTGTTAACCCCCACCACTAGGGGTTCCCAGTAAATCCTTGATTTTGCTGTTCCTTTGGGCCTAGGGTGGGGGCAGTCAAATGACAACAGATGCTGGTGAGGATACAGGGGAGGGGAAACTTTAGTTACTATTGGCAGGAGTCTAAACCAGGGCTGTCACTATGGAGATTGGTAATGGAGGGTTCTCATAAAAGCTAAAGAAAGCTAGCCTTCCCATATGGCCCAGTTCTACCATTGTTAGAGATTTACTCAATAGTACATACATGAAATAAAAAGAAAAAAGAAAAAGAACATGACTGTTCCTAGGTATGGTAGAGGAGGAGGTTTACTGTAGAGAAAAGGGACAGCATAGCCAGAGGCAGGGACAAATGGGAGAGTCCAGAGTGAGCATGACCCTGAGCCAGGCCCTGCAAAGAGAAGGGGGAAGAGGGGGAAGAGCCAGGAGAGTAAGGGGTAGACAAAAGGGGCAGGGAACCAGAATGGTGGGATGATATAAAGGAGGGCAGGAGAGCCCCTGGCTGGAGACGTTTAGGGAAGGGAGCAGGGGAATGCCAGCTATACCCTGTGACAGGGACTGAGGGATGCTGGGAGAACCTGGTTGCCAGTTTTGCTTTGACATGTTAAATGGGCACCTCTGTTAGCCATCTGTCCTGGTTGAGACCTAACAATACACACAATGGAATTATACTCAGCCGTTAAAAATGTTTTAAAACACAGGACAATAGATGGCCCTGGGAACTTATCCTGAGTGAGGTAACCCATGTCCAGAAGGGCAGACACTGTTTGTTCTCTCATGCAGATCCTAGCTTTGACATTTTAGATTTCTGTGTTTAAGTTAGTGTTTGGAGAGAACAGAAAGAAGCAGAGGAATCCTGGCAGGGGAGGGGGGAAGGGAGGGAAGGGCACTGGGGGGGGGAGAACAAGGGAGGGAAGGGGAGGGNGGGGAAGAGGAGGGGAGGGCAGGGGAGGGCAGCCACTAAAGCAGGCAGGTGCCAAACACAAACACAAACACCACCTTAGATGGGGAAGCTCAGTGAGAAGAAGTTTAAGATTTTGGAGTGAGGGGTGGCTAAGATGTGTGTGAATGGAGGGGGCACTGATGTAAAAACCTACAGATGTGTGAAAACATCAGCTATAAACCTGCTACTTTAAAAGCTAAAAAGAGTAATCAAAAAATGAAGCCAATGAGCTAGCTCGTGGTGGCCTGGGCTTATTCCTAGACCCCACATGAAGACAGAGGCAGAAGACTGACTCTAAAAGGTGACCTTCCAACCTCCACATGTATACTGTGGTGTGCATGTACCCCACATACATATTTAGACACAACCACACACACATATATATATATACACACACACCACACACATACCAACACACACACATACACAAACACACACACCACACACACACACATATACACAATCATACACACACACACCACATACCAACACACACGCATACACAAACACACACACCACACACACACATATACACAAATACACACACACACACACACACACACATATTGAAATGGAAATATCCTACTGGGTAGATACCGTGACTCCAGAACTCACAAGCTCTTAAAGCAGTGGTTCTTAACTTGTGGGTCATGACCTCCTTGGGAGTTGCATATCAGATATTTACATTATGATTCACAACAGTAGCAAAATTATACTCATGAGGTAGCAACAAAAAGATGTTATGGTTGGGGGTCACCACAACATGAGGAGCTGTATTAAAGGGCAGCAGTATCAGGGAGGTTGTGACCACTGAAACCCCAATATCCTGTGTGGGATACTCCCTGTGAATTGATCAGAGTTTCCAGAGGCTTCCAAAAGAATGCAGGCTACTGCCATTGTCCCATTACCCACCAGAACTAGATGGTAAAACCCTATCACTGACGACTCTACACATTTGGTTACAGGACACTCAGTTACATGGAGATGGGACTGAGCTGGGCGCTCCCTCCATGCTAGCAAATAGCTGCAGTGCTGGAAGGTGCAAGGCAGGCTGTCAGGAGAGAAGGTAGAGCAGGCACGCTGCCCCGCTGACCAGCCAGGTAAGACGCCACTAGTGCAGTACTGAGCGACTTGAGTATCTTGGGGAAAGCAACCCTTTGTGGTTGGATTAAAGGCCAACTCTGTGGGGTGGAATGCCCAGCTGGTACCACAAACTGGTCAAAAGCCTCTGGAGGGGGAGGTCATGAGACCAAGGGAAGGAAACAACTGTTGTTCCCCTGCCATATTGATGAATTCCCGGCTGTGCGTTTACAGTTAGACTCACAGATTGGCACCACTCCCAGCCGGTTAAAAAGAGGCTCTCCTTTCTGCAGAGGGAAATGGTTAAGGCACAGACCAAAATCTGGTCAGAGTGCTGGAAAGGTTAACTGTTGAGTTCTCAACCCTAAACAGGGCATCTGCATCTCTACCCCCCATGCCCAGGGAACACTGCAGAAAATGGGGCACAAAGAACACAAGAGCGTGAGGATGGGGGCTTAGGGGGGACACCAGGATGGAGCAATGCAGTCTAGACCGACACAGCTGTTGCAATCACAAACACACAGCAGCTGCGGACACCTGCGCACGATCAGGCTCTTCAGCGCTCCACCGTGCCCACGAGGCTGCACCCCTACCTGAGGAGCTATTACAGTAGCTGACGGATAGAGTGTCCTTCTCTGCAGTGGTGTAGCCAAGAAGAAGGGGAACGAGGAAGAGAGGAGATCAGCGAGCAAAGGAAGAGTCACTTTAATTACAACAGACTGTCAAAAGAAAAAAGAAAAGCCCAGTGATCCACGCCAGGCACCACACAGATATATCTGTCTCTATCCTTTTGGCCCAATGGAAACTCTATTTTCTTTATCTCATAGGGCTATGTGGAACTGAAAACAAAGCTTGTGCTTTCTAGATCATTTGTGTAGATTGCAAATGAGCAGAACACAGAGACAAGTGTTACCATACACACACCTGGTGTAACCATAGATACAAGTGTCACCTTACACCTGTTGTGTAACCATGGAGACAAGCGTCACCTTACACACACCTGTTGTGTGACAGTTTCCAGGGAATCACAGTTCTACTCACTCCAGAAAGGAGATCTACAATGGACCAAAGTAAGAATCTTACCAATGCCCACCTTGGTGAACCAGTGACCTTTAATTGGGGTTACTAACAGGAGTGTGGGTGAGCGGAGAGCTGAAACCCTGGAGCTCTCTGTAAGGCTTGCAGGCATGCTCCTCGGTGGGGTCTGTCTCCTCCTTCAGCAGTTACCTCTCTAATAAAGTCGGGGAGGGACCTTCAAGAATCTTCAAGCGTTTGCCTTCCCAGAGTGTAAACTTCTATTTACTTCTCGAGTCTCTGAGCCTCTCCCTCCATCCTCGAGGGAAGGCTCACCTGGGAGGAAGCTGCCCTGCATTTCCTTAGCATGTGGGAAGAATTCTCAGCACCCCCTACACTCCCCCCCAGAGAGGCGGGGGCCTCTATTTCCAAAATGGTCTCTGACCTTGTCTCAGGAATCCCTCTGCTTTGGAAGGTCTGTAAGGCCATGGGAATGCATGTTTACTATTGAGACTCTATAAGAATATAAACATATTAAGCTCAGTTTCGTTGTCAGGAAACAATAGCTCTGCATACATGGATAAGACAGCAGCCAAGAACCTGCTTGTCATAGCACTGGATTTATAGCTTAAAAAGTCAAGCACTGAAAATATTATCCCTCAGAGTTCACAGCATGGTCGGGGCTTCCTAATGTGGAAATTCAAGTTGTATCAATACCTATACATGCCGTAGCACGCATTGCCCAGAGCAGATCCAACATGAGGCTTTGTGAAGAGATTCATCAGTGTTGTTGAGAGCAAGGGTTGTGAGCAGGGATGGGAGCTACACTAGATTGTGACGTCAGACACAATCCCATGGGATGACTCTGACTCAGTCCCACGGGGAGGTATCAACAGTTGCCCATCCCACTGCCTAACTGGACTGTGCAGTACCTACCGCATTTGATTAAGGCATACAAAAAAGGCAACAAGATCTCATGGGGAAACATCAGAAGCACCCACTGCTCATCTCCACTCAGTTTGAGGAGAGAATGCTTTGAGGAAGGGGTAGAGGAAAGATTGTTGGTTTCTACTCTCTTGGTACTAGAGCCCCCCTGAAAAGGGGGAGCAGGTCCAGACATTCTGCTGGGAGAATTACTTGTCCCCCACTGACTAAAAAGGAGATCTATCCACAGAAATGTAGGCAAAGGACACGAAGAGGCACTTTTCAAAAACGCAAGTCAAATGGTAAATAATCATGAAATTCTTATGAAAACCCGCTAGTGAACAAATTCTATGAATTGAATCTATGACATGTTCATTTGACTTATCAGCTAGCATAATTTCTAAAGTCATTTTACATGCCGTGGTGTCTTAGTTATGGTTTCTGTTGCTGCGAAGAGACACTGTGACTACTGTTAACTCTTAGTTAGGAAAACATTTCACAGGGGCTGTCTTACAGTTTCATAGGTTAAGTCCATTATCATCAAGGAGGCATGTAGACAATGAGCGGGGAATTCTATATCTGGATTGGCAAACAGCAGGAAGAGAGTGACATTAGACCCAGCTTGAACATCTGAAACCTCAAAGTGGACCCCTGGTGAAAAACTTCCTTCAACAAGGCCACACCCACTCCAAGGCCACACCTCCTAATAGGCCACGCCCTGTGAGCCTATGGGGGGGGGGGTCATGTTCAGTCAAACTACCACACCTGGACTGAAATATCCACACAGGCATGTGAAGGAAGCTGATTATGCAATTTGGGACGATTCAGTTTGCTTTGGGGTTTGGTCTGCAGCTGCGGGTAAAAGTGCAAAAGTGCGTCTTGAAGTTTTACACCAGCTCCTTGGTTTGCTGAAATATGAACCCTGAGAAGCAACTGCTGCTGTGAGCTCCTGTTGACAAACCCACTTCAGCTGCCAGCCTTCCTCACCAGGAGGGACAGACACCCTGCAAGGCCACAACACAAAATAATCCTAATCCTCTTCCTTCACATTTCTTCTGCCAGATGCTGTTATAGAGATGAGAAAAAAAAAAAAAAAAAAAAA
>NC_034605.1:59745626-59749153 GCF_900095145.1 Mus pahari | reverse complement strand
ACTACCAGCAGCAGCTAAGAAAAACAGGCTGTGTATTTCAGAATTTAGATTCCATGCATGTAGGCACTTACAGTCACTGTACAGAGCTATGACAGTGAAGTCTAAATTGCAACAGAGACCTCAGGATATTGGCACTCAGCCAATGCTACCACAGGATCCAGATGCTAGGCATGGAGGTATCTAACAGAGTGTTGTCCCTGCTTGCTTTCAGTATTGATTTGGCCGGGTGATCTTTTTTGCTTTGTCGTGTCTTGTTTTGCTTTATTAAACTACATTGCATTCCTCACCTTGGGACCCAAACCTTTTCTTGGTGCTGTTCCATATCACAAGTGCATAGCCTCCTTTGCAGTTTTACAGGGGCTCACAGTGAAGAGCCTGCTCAGAAGACATTTGGGAAGCTTGAACAGTGGTCGGGCTGTTAAATAACGTGAGCGGTTTTGATGCTGGAATAAATGTGTTTTGTGTCATGAGCCGGTGGGGACCAAGGACAGAATCTCTCGTTTTGAGTGTGAAACACCAGCAGGCCCAGGAGTCTGCACACTTGTTCCTCACCTGCTGGTGCAGCTTAGGGAGATGCAGAACTGTTGGGACACGGGCCTTTGCTGGCAGAAGCGGAGCCCAAGAGTAAGTAAAGATCATGTCCACTTGTAGTTCTGGCCCAAGCTCTCCACTTCGTGGTTCCAGGATGTAAACGGGCTCCTGCCCTCAGGGACCACTCTAACTGCTGAGCCTTCCCCACCATGGTGATGTCTCTAAGACTGTGGGCAAGCAAGTGACTAAATCCTCCTTCCTTTAAGCTGCTGCTGACAGGTGTTCTGTGACAGCCACAGGAACAGTAATGGACAAAACTCCTAAGGCTCCAAGAGGGAAGAAAGACAGGACTCATGAAATATATTCTTGTGAGTACAAAGTGGGAGGGCTTTTCTGGGGAGAGAATTTCATAATATGTAAAAATATGTAAAATGTTCAGACTCTTATAAAACCATTCAACTTCATGTTATCTTTACTTGGCAAGTAATCATTGTTGTGTCCATGAATATTTCATTAATTTTTACTGCAATATATTTTTATAATATTTAAGTAGAAAATACTGTAAATATCTTCCAATAGTTGATTCAACTAAATGAATAAACATTCACGAATTTCCATTATCTATGTAGTCATTTAAGATGTGATAGTTATTATTGAAAAAGATTTTATTCGTACATTATTAAGTCACGTTATAATGTATAAACATTGTGTGTAAGTATAAACACTTAATACACATACATAGGGAAAGTCAGAAAGGATGTCACCAAAATGTTAATAATAATTATCTTCATGCACACAGGTTGACTTTTAATTTCTTCATTTTGCTTATCTATGCTTTTCTAATTTTTCTACGGTAAACATGCTGTTTGAGTAATAAAAAGGTTATAAAAAGGGTTGGGCAGCGTAGATAGCCTTCCATCGGCTTAATTTCCTGGTTCATTAAGAACATATAATGAACAGTTGGCCCATGGTGCCAAGAGCCACACAGTCAGGCACCGGAAGCCATCAATCCACAGGTCTGAGCTCAGGCAGTGGCCTCCGGACTGAGTCCCCTGGGATTCACTGCTAGGGACAAGGCTCTCACAAGAGACCTAGATATAGATAGGCGCTCAAGGCATACCTGGGCTGACATATAATTCATGGCCTCCATTCTCAGAGCAGCAGGACCCGGTGAAAAGCTAGGATGGTAAACTCTCTGGCCTGTACCACGGGAAGCCATGGAGTAGTCGGTTCAGTGATGTAACTTTTTTTTTTTCTGAATTCAAATGGAATAAGGCAGACTCTGACACAGGACTTCCTAACTGTCCTCTATCCAGCAGGGAGTCCCTTGCTCAACTCACCAGTGTGGATTAAAAACTGCATCAGCACAGAACTTTGTGCTTTAGGAAACCACAGGCTGAGGTGCCAAGTGGTAGGCTCCAATGACTCCCCCCCCCCCCCCCCCACCCCCACAAGAATGCAGTGCTGCTGACTATGGTGAGAGTCTGGGCTCAGTTCAGGCTGAACGCGGGCAGGGTAAACAGAAGGACTGCAGCCACCACCCCTGATCTCCCCTTGCCTCTGGTGAATGGGCATCCGGTTCTCCACGGCCATATACTGATGGGCAGAGCAAAGCCAGAGGCTCTTCTGGTTCACGACCTGCTGCACCCAAAACCTTGGATTGCTCGAGAGTCGACTGCTTCCTCTCTTCTGCAGTTACACTGAACTTACACTGATCTCTTTAAAACTTGCAAGGCCCCCCAACCAACCCTCACACACTCATGCCCCCTCATACACACTCATACACCCCCACACATTCACACCTCACACACACACACACACATTCACACCCCCACACACTCACACCCCCCACACACTCACACCTCACACACACTCACACCTCACACACTCCCAACCCTACTCCACTTCTCTGCTCCCAAGAGACAGCCATGGCAGTTGCCTGTCACACTCATTGCCTATCACACTCTCTCTGTCCTGGCAAGGCAGCCACGGCAGCTCTGGACTCACCCCAGATGCTTCTCTGCCGCCTGGGAGGCTGCCATGCTCATCTCTCTCATGCTTTGTCTCCTGCTGGTGGAACTGTTTGGGAAGGATTAGGGAGCCAGTGGCCTTGTAGGAGGAGGTGTGTCACTGGGAGTGGGCTTTGAGTAAACTACCAGCTACTGCTCCAGTGCTATTCTTGCCTGTCCCTCTGTCAAGCTCCCGCCATGCCAGTTACACTCTCTGAAACTGTATGCCCCAAACAAATCCTTTCTTCCTGGAAATTGCCTTAGTCATAATGACTCTTCATAACAAAAGTAACTGAAGAGAGATCACATGCTCAGAACTGAGTCATGGGCGTATTCTAACCCCTAAACCGAGTGTGAAAAATATAACAGCACAAGGGAATTATCACCAAAACTTTTCTTGGCCAAGACTCCATGCGCTTTGGGCAGAGTGGGGCAGCTTCTCCTGTTTCTCTCATTACCATCTCCACCCACTCAAGGCCTCTGGGAGAGTGGACAGGAGCTGTGAGGTCCCAGATAAGGGAATACATGGGCACAGGGTGCCTGAGAAGCATACAGCTGGTCCTGCCTGGAGCTTGCGACATACGCTGAGTCCAACCACATCTTCTGCTGCGTCCAGGTAATTCACGTGGTCCTGTGTATCAACTCACATTCTTCTATCTTGAGAAAAACCTTTAATTCTCCCAGGAACTGCAAACATTGATGAATTCCAAATGCCCAGCCTATGTGGCTGGAATCTGCGATTTTTTTTTTTTTATTCACTCCGAGAGCTTCTGTCTCTTGATGGCTATTTAGGTGGCTGTTGGTCCAGCTTTCCATCACTGTGACAAGACTGTAAGAGAAACTACAGAGAAGGATTTGTTTTGCCTGACAGTGTAGACTGGCTCCATCATTCCTGGGTCTCAGTGAGGCAGTACTTCATGGCAGAGAGGGTGGTGGGAATTGTTCTCTCTCTCTCTCTCTCTCTCTCTCTCTCTCTCTCTCTCTCTC